>NC_140025.1:26339654-26550236 GCF_964263955.1 Coregonus lavaretus | reverse complement strand
CCTTTTTCCAGAAACACACAAAGTTACCAACTAGCAAATGAGTGAGTACACAAAACACCACAGTATCCATACTCACATACGGCAATAGTCTCTTTCAACAAACACAACTGACTGGCTTTTAAAACAATGGGAGGTGTAAGTGAAAAACCAGAAACAGGTGCTGCAATACAGAGGGATGTCCACTGATTGGTCCACCTCAGCAATCAGCAGCCAAACGGATGTCGGACAGGTGGGACACCCCAACGACCACCAATCAGGAACATAAAGGACACCTGTGATTAGGGCATAAGGAGAGGAAAAACACAAAAACACACACAGGATACCTGTATCCGTAACACTCCCACCCTTAAAAGAGCAAACCACAAGGGTTTGCGACACACGTACCATCACAACACCAAAAATCCAAAGATCAACCGCATCCTGACGGCATAACAAAAAAAAAACTAGTTCTTTAAACACGAGACAAAGCATCTGCCAACACATTATCCGACCCCTTTTTGTGGCGGATCTCCAAATTATAATTTTGTACTACAAGTGCCCAACGCATAAGGCGTTGGTTCTGGTTGTACATCCGGTGGAGAAAAGGGGTTATGGTCAGTATACACTATCACTGGTAATGCACTGGAACCAACATAAACTTCAATGTACTGCAGAGCTAATAACAAAGCTAGAGCTTCTTGCTCAATGGTGGAATAGTTTGTCTGACATTTGTTAAATTTCCGAGAAAAATAACAGACAGGATGGTCCACTCCACTGTGGTCCGGCTGCAGTAACACAGCACCAGCATCTCTGGCACTTGCATCTACCTCCAGTTTAAACGGCCGTTCAAAATCTGGCGCAGCAAGAACAGGGGTACTACATAAGAGTGCTTTAGCAGTGTTGAAAGCAGTATGACAATCTTCAGACCATACACATTTTCTTGCCGGACTGAGCAAATCCGTTAATGGAGCAACTACCGCAGAGACATTTTTACAGAAACTACGTTAGTAGCCAACCATCCCTAAAAAACAGCGTAGCTCTCTTCTGGTGGTAGGTGCGGGAAATGCGTTTATAGCTGAGACCTTGGCATCTACCGGGCGCACCTGACCATGGCCGACCTGTTTACCGAGATAAGTAACAGTGGCCTTCCCAAACTCGCACTTTGCTAAGTTCAGGGTTAGAGAATCGGCTGCTAGACGTTCACACACTATCCTTAGAGTGTTAACATGATCAGACCACTCAGTTGAATAAATTACCAGATCATCAAGGTCAGCACTACAATTAGGAACTCCAGCCAATACTGTGTTAACCAGGCGTTGGAAAGTGGCTGGTGCGTTCCGCATCCCAAATGCCATGACAGCATGTTGTAGGAAGTAGTCTGGGGTCACAAAGGCAGAGATGTCGGAGGCACGTGAGGTTAACGGCACCTGCCAGTAACCTTTTAGAAGATCTAGTTTGGTTACATAAGTAGCAGCACCAACAGTGTCAATATAGTCATCCAGTCTGGGTAACGGGAACGAGTCGGGCACTTTGACAGCATTGACTTTTCGATAGTCCGTACATAACCTGGATGTCCCATCAGGTTTAGGAACCAGAATGCACGGAGAACTCCAAGGACTTGAACTTGGCATAGCCAGGTTATTCTCCAGCAAATAACCGACCTCATCCCTCATTATCTTTCTTTTAGAGACGTTGACACGATAAGCATGTTGCTTGATAGGTGCAGCGTTTCCAACATTAATGTTATGTTCTAACACATTTGTGCATGTAGGAACATCATTAAAAAGACATGGAAAGCTGTGTAATAGCCTCACAATATCATCTGCCTGTCCGTCCGTTAAATGAATCAGGCTTGACGGGAGAGACAGCAGCATCTCTGAATTGGGCAATCTAGCACACTGCTGCTGAGTATTGCGCAACTCCAAACCATCTCCGTCCACATCATTAACATGACCTCCCACTACAGCCGTAGCAGCAATAGAGACAGCCGACTCGACCAGTTTCTCTGCACTGTCTATCTGAGTGACGGGTCTGGTGTGGTACAGTGGGGAAAAAAGTATTTAGTCAGCCACCAATTGTGCAAGTTCTCCCACTTAAAAAGATGAGAGAGGCCTGTAATTTTCATCATAGGTACACGTCAACTATGACAGACAAATTGAGAAAAAAAATCCAGAAAATCACATTGTAGGATTTTTAATGAATTTATTTGCAAATTATGGTGGAAAATAAGTATTTGGTCACCTACAAACAAGCAAGATGTCTGGCTCTCACAGACCTGTAACTTCTTCTTTAAGAGGCTCCTCTGTCCTCCACTCGTTACCTGTATTAATGGCACCTGTTTGAACTTTTTATCAGTATAAAAGACACCTGTCCACAACCTCAAACAGTCACACTCCAAACTCCACTATGGCCAAGACCAAAGAGCTGTCAAAGGACACCAGAAACAAAATTGTAGACCTGCACCAGGCTGGGAAGACTGAATCTGCAATAGGTAAGCAGCTTGGTTTGAAGAAATCAACTGTGGGAGCAATTATTAGGAAATGGAAGACATACAAGACCACTGATAATCTCCCTCGATCTGGGGCTCCATGCAAGATCTCACCCCGTGGGGTCAAAATGATCACAAGAACCACACGGGGGGACCTAGTGAATGACCTGCAGAGAGCTGGGACCAAAGTAACAAAGCCTACCATCAGTAACACACTACGCCGCCAGGGACTCAAATCCTGCAGTGCCAGACGTGTCCCCCTGCTTAAGCCAGTACATGTCCAGGACCGTCTGAAGTTTGCTAGAGTGCATTTTGATTATCCAGAAGAGGATTGGGAGAATGTCATATGGTCAGATGAAACCAAAATATAACTTTTTGGTAAAAACTCAACTCGTCGTGTTTGGAGGACAAAGAATGCTGAGTTGCATCCAAAGAACACCATACCTACTGTGAAGCATGGGGGTGGAAACATCATGCTTTGGGGCTGTTTTTCTGCAAAGGGACCAGGACGACTGATCCGTGTAAAGGAAAGAATGAATGGGGCCATGTATCGTGAGATTTTGAGTGAAAACCTCCTTCCATCAGCAAGGGCATTGAAGATGAAACATGGCTGGGTCTTTCAGCATGACAATGATCCCAAACACACCGCCCGGGCAACGAAGGAGTGGCTTCGTAAGAAGCATTTCAAGGTCCTGGAGTGGCCTAGCCAGTCTCCAGATCTCAACCCCATAGAACATCTTTGGAGGGAGTTGAAAGTCTGTGTTGCCCAGCGACAGCCCCAAAACATCACTGCTCCAGAGGAGATCTGCATGGAGGAATGGGCCAAAATACCAGCAACAGTGTGTGAAAACCTTGTGAAGACTTACAGAAAACGTTTGACCTGTGTCATTGCCAACAAAGGGTATATAACAAAGTATTGAGAAACTTTTGTTATTGACCAAATACTTATTTTCCACCATAATTTGCAAATAAATTCATTAAAAATCCTACAATGTGATTTTCTGGAGATTTTTTTTTTTCATTTTGTCTGTCATAGTTGACGTGTACCTATGATGAAAATTACAGGCCTCTCTCATCTTTTTAAGTGGGAGAACTTGCACAATTGGTGGCTGACTAAATACTTTTTTCCCCCACTGTATATACACTTACACATACATACACATATATATATACACATACATACATACATATATACATATCCTTTAAAAAAATATATATTTCCCTTTATTATTTAAATTAAACTAATTCTTTATCATGCTTTTAAACATTAAGGGACTCAAACCCAACAACTTTATAATGCTTTTACACACTAAGGGACTCAAACTCAACAACTTTATAATGCTTTTACACACTAAGGGACTCAAACCCAACAACTTTATAATGTAAACCAATTCTAGCTAACAGTTGCCAACCATTATTGGGTGTCACTCCCAACTACAATGGTATCATCTTGTACCCCAGTCAGGACATTCCATCACGTACTCATTCTAAGATTAACACCAGTGGCCCCCCATCCTTCCTGGCACTCAGACTTTCTGGCACCAAGAGTGACCTATACTAATGGATTGTCCTCATTCCTAAAACCCTGTATAAACACGTCATATCAACAACAATAATTTCCTCACCTCTTCCACACTCACTTTACGGAATTCAATAGTACAATACTTGTCTTTCATAATTTGGTCAGACATACTTGGATATGTAGTGCAGCGTTTGTTGCTGGCATGTCATGCCTAAGTTTGCTTATCTTGCCAATTAAAAAGTAATTAAAGTAGTTGGCAATATCAGTGGGTTTTGTGATGAATTTGCCATCTGATTCAATGAATGATGGAGCCGAGTTTGCCTTTTTTCCCAAAATTGTATTTAAGGTGCTCCAAAGCTTTTTACTATCATTCTTTATATCATTTATTTTTGTTTCATAGTCTAGTTTCATTTTATTTTTATTTAGTTTAGTCACATGATTTCTTAATTTGCAGTACATTTGCCAATTGATTGGGCTGACAGACTTATTTGCCATACCTTTTGCCGCATTTCTCTCAACCTTACAATTTTTCAATTCCTCATCAATCCAAGGGGATTTAACAGTTTTTGCAGTATTTTGGGTGGCTGATTATTAGTAACTGGAATAAGCAATTTCATAAATGTATCAAGTGCAGCGTCTGGTTGCTCCTCATTACAAACCACAGACCAGCAAATATTCTTTACATCATCAACATAAGAATCACTACAAAACTTATTGTATGACCTCTTATACACTATATTAGGCCCATCCTTTGAAACTTTGGGTTTCCTAGATATGGCTACTATATTGTGATCACTACATCCTATGGATTTGGATAGTGCTTTAATGCAAATTTAACGCAGTATCCAATACATGCTGATGATTTCATTCCTGTGATATTTGTAACTACCCTGGTAGGTTGACTGACAACCTGAACCAGGTTGCAGACACTGGTTACAGTTTGACATTTTTTCTTGAGTGTGCAGCTTGATGAAAGCCAGTCAATATTTAAATCACCCAGAAAATATTGATTGTTTTAAATGCTTTACTGGGAAGCTTATCAGAAGTAGACTTGCTCATGTTATTTATATTGGAGCTGATAGTGCATGGTGAGCTGCACACAGTGGACTTCCTACTAGGGCATACTGCCATATGTGTTACGCTATGGTTCAACCCAGCACTCAGAGAAACAAACACGACTAAGGGAGTGGAGGAAACAAAAATTATTTTAATAAAAGTTCAATTTGTCTTAGTCCAAAAAACAACTGAAGAAAAGGAACAGAGTGGGCTAGTCGGCTCCGGAGGAAGGAGAGGCTGAGGCAGGCAGGCAGGCAGGCAGGCAGGCAGGCAGGCAGGCAGGCAGGCAGGCAGGCAGGCAGGCAGGCAGGCAGGCAGGCAGGCACGAAGGCAGGCAGGCAGGGAGGTATGTCTGAACTGAAGACAAAACAAACGACAGGTTAAGGAGAGTAAAAAGCCAGGCTGAAGACTAAGAGAATATACTTTACTGGTGAGCCAAGTTACCGCTCTAGTAAGAACAACGATCTGGCGCCGGTGGAGAGCCATGCCCAGGAATTAGTAGTGCAGGTTGATGAGAGAATATGATGCAGCTGCGTAGGCAGGCATCACTGGAAACAACCCGCAGCTGCACAGGAGAGGCAGATCCTGAGCACGCCCCCTGACCCACTCCAGACACACCCACATAAAGGGGACAAACACACATACAGATACAACAGACAAAGAGGGGACAAAACAAGGAGGAAAGGAAACAGAAAAGGGAGAGACAAGCTGCCCACATAACAGTACCCCCCCCTCAATGGTCGCCACCTGGCGACCCACCAGGCCTGTCAGGGTTGTCGTGATGGAAGTCCGTGACCAGCTGAGGATCCAACACAAAACGCTTAGGGACCCAAGACCTCTCCTCTGGTCCATAACCTTCCCAATCGACTAGGTATTGGAGACCCCTACCCCGCCTCCGAGAGTCCAGGAGCCTACTGACGGTGTAGGCCGGATGGTCGTCAATGAGGCGAACAGGTGGAGGTGGATCTGCCGGCGGACACAAAAGGCTGGAGGACACAGGTTTCAGTTGGGAGACGTGGAAAGTAGGGTGTATCTTCATGGCTGACGGCAACTTCAAACGAACCGCAGCGGGGTTAATGATGGACTCCACCACAAACGGACCCAGGTACCGAGGAGACAGCTTGCGTGATTTGGTACGAAGAGGCACGTTCTTAGATGACAGCCAAACCTCTTGACCAGGATGAAACACAGGTGCGGGAGTCCTGCTCCTATCCGCTGTCGTCTTGTTCCTGTCGGTGGTCCGAAGCAATGCTTCCCGAGCGTCGCTCCACACTCTCTGGCAGCGGCGGAGGTTCTCCTGAACCGAAGGAACAGCCAATTCCTTCTCCTGAGCAGGAAACAGAGGGGGTTGATAACCCATGGTAACCTCGAAGGGTGAAAGGCCGGTGGCAGAGGTGGTGAGGGAGTTGTGGGCGTACTCTATCCAAGGCAGATGTTTGGCCCAGGATGATGGATGTTGAGCAGCCACACAACGAAGGGTTGCTTCGAGGTTTTGATTGGCTCTTTCTGTTTGACCGTTGGTCTGGGGATGAAACCCTGACGACAGACTAACGGAAGCACCCAAAGCAGAACAGAAAACCTTCCAAACACGGGAAGTAAACTGTGGGCCTCTATCAGATACGATGTCCACAGGTATTCCATGGGGACGGAATACATGTTGGACTAGGAGGTCCGCTGTCTCACTGGCAGACGGTAATTTTGGTAATGCTATATAGTGGACAGATTTAGAGAATCTGTCCACAATGGTAAGTATAGTATCATTACCTTCAGACTTGGGTAGGCCGGTGACAAAATCCATGGCAATGTGGGACCAGGGACGGCTGGGAACTGGGAGGGGTAGCAGCATCCCCGAAGGGGACTGATGGGAGGCTTTGCCCCGAGCACAGGTTGAACAGGCTGCCACAAAAGCCCGAACGTCAGTTTCCATTGAAGGCCACCAAAAATGTCTCCTAAGCAGCGTCAACGTGCGTTTCATCCCAGGGTGACCAGCAAAACGGGAGGTGTGAATCCACTGCAACACCTGAGACCGGACCGTCTCGGGAACAAAGAGTAGGTTGGGAGGTCCATCACCCGGTCCCGGGTCCGTGGCAAGTGCAGTCTTCACAAGAGACTCGATCTCCCACTGTACTGCCGCCACGACGCATGAGGAAGGCAGGACTGCCTCAGGCTCGCTGGTCTCCGAAGGGTCAGCAAACTGGCGGGACAAAGCATCTGGTTTAACATTTCTTGACCCCGGTCTGTATGTAAGAATAAAGTTAAACCTACTAAAAAACAGGGCCCATCTGGCTTGGCGTGAGTTGAGTCTCTTAGTGGCTTGGATGTAAGCCAAGTTTTTGTGGTCTGTCCAGACCACAAACGGCAGTTCAGCTCCATCCAGCCAGTGCCGCCATTCTTCCAGTGCTAGCTTGACCGCCAGCAGTTCCCGGTTTCCAACGTCGTAATTCCGTTCTGTGGGTGACAATTTCTTGGAGAAAAAAGCACAGGGGTGAAGTTTTTGGTCAGTGGGGGAGCGCTGGGAGAGGACTGCTCCCACACCTGAGTCCGACGCGTCCACCTCCACAACAAACTGCAGAGAGGTATTGGGGTGTATCAACACGGGGGAGGTGGAAAACAGTTCCTTCAAAACCCCTACCGCCTGCTCCGCTTCAGGGGACCACAGAAAAGGGACTTTTGGGGATGTGAGTCTAGTAAGGGGTGCCACCACTTTACTAAAACCCTTAATGAATCTACGGTAGAAGTTAGCAAAGCCCAAAAATCGTTGAAGTTGCTTACGGGTGGTGGGTGTGGGCCATTCCGTCACTGCCCGGATCTTCTCGGGGTCCGCCTTCACCTGCCCGCTCTCAATGATGAAACCAAGGAACGATGTAGACTGTTTGTGGAACTCACACTTTTCTGCTTTGACGTACAGCTTGTTCTCCAAGAGCCGTTGAAGGACTTGACGGACGTGTGACTCATGCTCCTCGGGTGACTTGGAAAAAACAAGAATATCATCCAGGTATACAAAGACAAAACGGTTCAAAAAATCCCTAAGAACATCGTTCACCATGGCTTGGAAAACAGCAGGGGCGTTTGAGAGCCCAAAGGGCATGACCAAATACTCAAAATGTCCCAGTGGAGTGTTGAAAGCGGTTTTCCACTCATCTCCCTTTCGGATTCGGACAAGGTGATAAGCGTTCCTGAGGTCGAGCTTGGAGAAAACTGTGGCGCCATGCAGAGGTTCAAAAGCTGAGTTGATGAGAGGAAGGGGATACTTGTTTTTAACAGTTATGTTGTTTAAACCCCTGAAATCAATACAGGGGCGTAACGACTTGTCTTTCTTTTCCACGAAAAAGAAACCTGCACCCAAAGGAGACGACGAGGGACGGATTATGCCCGAGGCCAGAGAATCCCCAATATACTGCTCCATTGCCTCTCTTTCCGGTCGGGACAGATTGTATAAGCGACTAGAGGGCAAGGGAGCACCAGGAAGCAGTTCAATAGGGCAATCATAAGGCCTATGTGGTGGTAGAGACAGAGCCTTGTCCTTACTGAAAACCTCCGCTAAGTCATGATATTCTTTGGGGACAGATGACAGATCGAGAGGAGCTGAGGGATGAGTTGGGTTACACTTAGTGGGGGGAACCGCTGACCTAAGGCACTCTGAATGGCAGTTAGTGCTCCAACTGAGAATGGTGTGACGTGTCCAATCAATTTGTGGGTTGTGAAGAGCCAACCAGGGGAAGCCAAGGATTAGGGAGGTAGCTGAGCCAGACATAACTCTTAACTGAATGCTTTCACAATGATTGCCAGAAATCACTAGGGAAACGGGGGTGGTTTGATGAGTTATCTCCGCGAGGAGGCGCCCATCAAGGGCTGTGACCCGAATGGGGGTAGGTAGTGGCTCCATGGGGATACAAGCTTGTGTAACGAACTGGTGGCTAATAAAGTTGTCTTCTGCACCTGAGTCTATGAGAGCTGAGAGTGGCAGGGAATGACTCTGGAAACGTAAGGTTACAGGTACTTGTAATCGGGGAATGATGGGTTCAGGATCTAACTCTGGGCTCGCAAGTAGACCCACCGTTACGAGCGAGCCTTGTCTTTTGGGTCGCTTAGGGCATGTAGCCAGAATGTGTGTGGCGTCTCCACAGTACAGGCACTCACCCGCCTGGAGGCGCCGTTGCCGCTCTGCTGGAGGTAGTTGAGCTCGACCCACTTGCATTGGTTCCTCCTAGATGTGGCCGACCGCCTCTCTCCCGACGCCTCTCCCGCAACCGGTTGTCTAGCTTAATGGACAGGGAAACGAGAGAATATAAATCATGTGGCTCATCACGAGCAGCCAGTTCATCCTTAATGGCTTCATTCAAACCGTTTAGAAAAGCTCCTTGAAGTGCCACATTTTTCCACTTGGAGTCCGCTGCCAACGTCCAGAACTCAATAGAGTACTCAGCCACACTGTTAGAACCCTGCCTCAAATTAAAAAGTATCTTGGAGGAATTACCCACATGGTCAGGATGGTCAAAAACAGTCTTCAATTTAGCAGAAAAATCAGCAAAAGTCAATCCAGTCAAAGTTTGATCTGAGCACACAGCCTCAGCCCAAACCAGAGCTCTCCCTCTTAACAGCCCCAAAACATAATGTACGTTAGAGGAATCAGTAGAAAATGACAGTGGTCTCTGCCGAAAAATCAAGTCACACTGAAGCAAAAATCCCCGGCACTTGTCCAATTCTCCATTGAACGGTTCAGGCGACGTGACAGGGGGTTCCCGACGGAATGAAGCCTGCATAATGTCAGAGGAAACAACTTGGGGTGCATCAAACTGGGGGTCAGAGAGAGATGGAGAACTGATAACAGACAATTTAGAGACTTGTGTAGTTAACTGAGTCACCTGGTTCAGCAGTTGATGATTATCTTCCACAAGAGTCCGAATCAATTGGTCATGCTGTCCTAGCAACGTTCCTTGAGCCTGGATAGCTTGTTGGAAGCTGTCTTCGTTTGCCCCGTGCTGTTTCTCTGTTGGGTCCAGGGCCAGATCGTTCTGTTACGCTATGGTTCAACCCAGCACTCAGAGAAACAAAAACGACTAAGGGAGTGGAGGAAACAAAAATTATTTTAATAAAAGTTCAATTTGTCTTAGTCCAAAAAACAACTGAAGAAAAGGAACAGAGTGGGCTAGTCGGCTCCGGAGGAAGGAGAGGCTGAGGCAGGCAGGCAGGCAGGCAGGCACGAAGGCAGGCAGGCAGGGAGGTATGTCTGAACTGAAGACAAAACAAACGACAGGTTAAGGAGAGTAAAAAGCCAGGCTGAAGACTAAGAGAATATACTTTACTGGTGAGCCAAGTTACCGCTCTAGTAAGAACAACGATCTGGCGCCGGTGGAGAGCCATGCCCAGGAATTAGTAGTGCAGGTTGATGAGAGAATATGATGCAGCTGTGTAGGCAGGAATCACTGGAAACAACCCGCAGCTGCACAGGAGAGGCAGATCCTGAGCACGCCCCCTGACCGACTCCAGACACACCCACATAAAGGGGACAAACACACATACAGATACAACAGACAAAGAGGGGACAAAACAAGGAGGAAAGGAAACAGAAAAGGGAGAGACAAGCTGCCCACATAACAATATGCACATGATTACTGCATACAATAGCTGTAGGATCAACAGAGGTATTCAGGGCAGTTAGGGGGACATAAATTAAGTTACTTACATTGTGTTTGCCAATGCCCCTGGGATAATGTACATTTGATGCAGCATTATGACGACTCATTGTCACAATGGTAGGGATTAACTGAGCTGGTCTTGGGTCATTGAGAAGTACTTGTCTTAACGCAGTCTTGAAATTTGTGGACAGAGTCCAGGAGCCAAGATGATTTGGATGGACTCCGTTATTCCTGTATAGTATCTTCTTTTTCCAGAAGGTGTCAAAGTTATCTATAAATGTGATTCCAACAGAGCTACAGTAATATTTTAGCCAGACGTGTAATGCCAGTAGACTGTTGAATCTTGGGTTGTGTTGGACTGAGCTGAGCTGTGTCTGGCACTGCTGGGTTGAGCTGGGATGGTTTTGGCACCGCCGGGCTGAGCTGGTCTGGGTCTTGCACCGCTTGGCTCGGACATGTTGGTAGGGGCTGGAGATGTCTGTGTCTGGATCAGTTGAGATGAGATTGGCCTCCTCTCTCTCCTTGGAGATGCGGGGAGGTGGGGGGGCTCTGTTGCTGGCCTGGTATGATTGTGGAACTCTGCCTAACGTGGCATCCTTCAGGTCCTTGGCAAAGATTCTAACTCCCTCATTGTCCAGGTGTACATGGTCTTACAAATGCACACATTTCAGGGTGTGGTGGTGAGAGATGCTGACATTTGGCAGTGAGGAGCAGTTCCATGGTGATTTTATGGTTGACATTTTGGATCATTTGCCAGGGGAGATCTTTCCTTGGTAGAAGGGTGGATATAATAATGTTTCTCCTTGGGAACTGGGTGTGTGCTTTCTCTGCCACCTATCTCACTTCCTCAGCCACTCCTTCTCCTTTTGTGCGCAGGTCATTTGTCCCAGTATGTGAAGCAAGGTTGTCAGGATTTTCCAGCTTGACTTGGTACAGGAGTTGTAGTGCACTGTCAGTAGTGGGACACCAGAATTTAGCTGTCTGGTGTCTGGGGAATAATCTCCTATCTTCCAGATACTTCCCATTAGAGTCTATCAGAACTGCTGTTTTGGGAAGTATCCTGGGTTGAACTGGATCCTATCCTCTGGAGGTGTGTTTGGCTGAACATGGTCAGACTGGTGGGAGGTTGGCGAGGAAGGGTAGGCTATGTCAGGCTGGGAGGTTGGCAGGTCAGGGTATGCTGCGGCAGGCTGGGAGGTTGGCAGGTCGGGGTGGACCCTAAGAGGCTGAGGGCTTGTGAGGCAGATGGGGTGAAGGCTCCAATGGGCTCAGGGGCATCTGGGCTTCTACCAGGCTGATGGGCTGCTCTGTTGGTGGCGTAGTCATTTGCTGCTGACGGAGGGCATCGATGTCTCTCTCTCTCTGCTGCAGCTCCACCATTACCACACACAGCTCCTCTTGGAGGGCATCATTGGACTGTGTCATTTGTTCAGTGTACTCTCTTAGCTGTTCTATTGAACCACGGTTCCTCAACTCTTCCATCAGCTTCTGGACAGTGTCACATTCTTGTTGTTTGCTCTCCCTGAATTCCGTAATCTCCACTTCAGGTAGGGAGAGGCAGTTCTGGATTTGTTTCACCGATAATGTTTTTAGTGTGTACACAGCTGCTACAGTTGAGGGAGGGAGTGATGTACTGTGGGCCTCCTGTTTTGAAGCCAAGGTTTAGGGAGTTGCAGGCATTGTTAGTGGAGACATGCCATTTTTTAGTTCATCATCCACTAGAGGTTTCACAATGTCGAACTCTTCTTCAAATAGCTCTAGCCTGGCCTCAGAGCCTTGGATCATTACTGTTCCGTTATTATATGCAGTAGATTAATATACAATTTTGGCATTGTGTCCACATTGTTTCCAGAAATTTTAAGATGTTTGTTTGCCGTGCGCAGGGATACATGCCAAGCATTTGGATGTTCAGTGAAAAAGAGAAGATCCACCTTGATTTCTTTGTATTTTTGTTGCATAAAGTCTGCTCTTAGGGTCGCTGGGTGCTCTTTTAAAACCTTTGCTTTATGTTTTGTCCTCCCTGCTTCACTGGCAATACTTTCTACATATTGGATTGCAAGGTTGCTGAGTTTGGGGCTTGTCAATGTATGCATCTTAGTTGATTACAGCTGGATACAGTATATGTTACAGCTGGTTTGCACTTGGCTAGTTGTAGCTAGGTGTTTTTGAATGTAAACAAAGTCTATCTTGCTTGTTTTCTGTCTGAATTGTTTTTTCTGGCTTGTGTAAGGTTAGGTCCTAGTTTTCCTGTCCTTTGTCCTGTCCTTTGTCCTTTTTAACAGCAGGTAGCCAGTAGCTAGAAACTCTTAGCAAATCCCTAGCGACGTGTAAACAACTGTTAGCTTGTTAGCTATCCAGTTGAGTTTTCAGGATAAAAGTTGTCTTCTGATTTATTCTCTTCTTCTGATGTTATATTCTTAGTACTTCTTCCTTTATCTTTAACTGACTTGTTTTTCTCAAATGTACTCTTCCTCGAAATCATTTGAAATAGGATATATAATACTAGATATTAGGAGCTCATAATTTTACCAGCTGCTCTTTGAACTTGGAACAATAACTCAATAACTCATAACTGTTGTTTTGAAATTCTCTGTCATTTTCCATTGATAAACATATTTCCCTACAAAAATAATTGCAGTTGTGCAGTTGCACATGCTGTTTTATTATATGGCTACTGCAATAGCTGCATCCAAAATAACACAGTTACAGTCACTTTTGTAACTGCAGGGTTAATGTTATATTATACAATTCAGTAATTGTGTAGTGCAGGGGTAGGGAACCCTGTTCCTGGAGTGCCGCAGGTACTACAGGATTTTGTTCCAACTAGGCACCACACCTGACCAACTGAGCTAATGTTTCAGTTCAGTGATTGCCTAAATTCAACACACCTGTCCTAAATCAAAAACGTGAATAGCAAGCGGCACTCCAGGATCAGGGTTGCCTACCCCTGGTGTAGTGGTTATGTCCTAACTCTGGTTATTTTGCAGTTATACTGCAATTGCTGCATTCAAAATAACCATTACACTGCAAATACTGTAACTGCAGTTTCACAATTGCAATTAATTACAAGTTGATAGCATAGCCAGTGCTTTGTTGTAATTATTGTCAGTTTTACTGTTACAGTTGCCAGCTGCAGAAACCCCCCTGAAACGTTGCCAAAACATTTTTAAACAGTTTTTCTTCTCATAAGTCGCTGTCTGTCTGTTGTCTATCCTCTGTTACAATCCCTATGGCTGGGCTGAGAAGTATGTTTATCCTAAATGAACAGGACTTTGGTATGTGAGTATGTGTGGGTGAGACATAAACACATAATGATATTAGGCATACCGTATGCGTCCTTTATTATCAAGTGCCTGGAGTATGTAGGCTGGAGGCTAGCTCCCTTATGCTGAAGAACATGCAACACTAGGGAAGCTATCACCACAATGTTCATCGTCTCATCACCGATTTGCATAGTTCATTTGCTTAGAGAATGTGAAAACAATGTAGAAAAGTACTGTAGTTACACTCCTTGGCCTACCCACCCATGCAAAATAGCTTCCTTTTCCCAGTGTAATTTCACTTTCACTTTTAGAAATCCAAAGACCCCTATCAGGTCTACATTAATCCGACAACTGTAAGAATTATAGAGTCACGAGTTGACCGTTAGCATTACTGAGAACGTTTCTGTTCGCTGCAGTGAAAAGTATTCATTGCAGTGGAAACGTATTTCACCACATAGGTCTGCGTGTGAGACGGGACTCCTGTACGCAGGGAAGACTGTCTGGGGCTGCTTCTCAGTGGGTATAAACCACTAACGTGACAGAAAAAGGCAGACCACACGATGTGACAGACTGATCGGAAAGGAAACGAGTCTGTGTTCACAAGCAGAGACACAGTCACATTTCATATAGACAATTTATACAGTTCACTATAGAAGGACAAATACATTATGTTCGTAGGGTGTGCATGAGTTTTCTTCTATCCACCTGTAGAACTAATACTGAAAAGTTGTTACTGTACAAGCCCAATAATATACTGTTGGGCCTATTAGCCATAAACCAGGTTATTGAGCTAATGACATGGGTAACCTAATGCCTAATTGAGCCCACCTGCCGCATACATTAAGCCTATGTCTCCTCAGAGGATGTGACACTGAAACATTTGTTCTACCTTACTCAAGGCGTAAAACCATAGCCGCGGGAAGTAGGGATGCTGAGGGTGCTGCAGCACCCCCAGAAAAATCAGAAGGAAAAAATATTAATGTATTGTTTGCACAAATGTAGTACAGTGGGCCTTTAATAGTCCTGCATTAGCGGACTGATATAGCTGTCTGCACCGCGGCCAAAAATCGCAGCACCCCCATCCCCAGACTACTTCCTGCGGCAATGCCTAAAACCTTTCAATCTTTTGCAGTTAGCACTTTTTTATTTAGGAAAATACAAAATATGTATTATTGACAGCGGTTTTTAAAGTACTACTTAAGTAGTTTTTGAGGGTATCTGTAATTTACTTTACTATTTAAATTTTTAACACCTTTTACTTTCACTTAACTACATTCCTAAAGAAAATAATGTACGTTTACTCCATACATTTTCCCTGACACCCAAAAGTACTCATTACATTTTGAATGCTTAGCAGGACAAAAAAGTTGTCCAATTCACGCACTTATAAAGAGAACATGCCTGGTCATCCCTACTGCCTCTGATCTGGCAGACTCACTAAACACAAATGCTTAGATTGAAAATTATGTCTGAGTGTTGGAGTGTGCCCCTGGCTATCCGTAAATTTAAAAAACAAGAAAATCGTGCCATCTGGTTTCTTAATATAAGGAATTTGAAATGATTTATACTTTTACTTTTGATACTTAAGTATATTTTAGCAATTTCATTTACTTTTGATTCTTAAGTAGATTTAAAACCAAATACTTTTAGACTTTTATTCAAGTAGTATTTTACTTGGTGACTTTCACTTTTTCAGTGATATCCTTGACCAAACAGTTAATTGGGGAAGAACTTTCCTCACTCATAGAATACATTTACATGTGAACTTAATTTCTGATAAAACATTAAACTACTAGTCCGAACAATTATTTCCTGACCCCAACCATCACATTAGGCCTGTAAATAACTAAGAAGGACTGTGATACTCAAGTCAGTAGTGTCATTGCAGGCGACTACATTGCAGACGTGCAGCAAAAATGAACTAATGATTGAATGTCATTGTCATCTTAAGTGCAGTCTGGCATCAGATCACAATATCATATGGACGCGGTTACTGACATGTTAAACACTTATCCAGGTATTGTGAGATTTAGTGTGCGACTGTTTTACAGTCCCCCTGGAATACTGCTATTGTGTTGATATTGAGTCTCTCTCTTTCCACAGTACTCTGTGCTTCCCAGCAAACAGTCCAGTCTGAGACTCAGCACGTAAAAGGTGTCGTGGGACAGTCTTTCTCTTTTCCAGAGAGGGTGATCAAGTCTGGCAATTTACTTTATGGAGACCTTGGCACTATTGCAAATGTGTACCCTGGTAAAGAAGGCAATATCACCCTTGAGAAGAGATTTGAAAACCGCCTCCACTTGAACAATGTTACAAGATACTTCACCCTGTCAGACCTTCAGACAGACGATGCTGGGGTTTATTCTGTGGAGAATATAGATGGAGGAAAAAAAAAAAAGTTTGAGCTCACTGTATACAGTAAGTATGTGTGTGTGTGTGTGTGTGTGTGTGTGTGTGTGTGTGTGCTGTATATTACAAAAACATTAAATATAGGTTCCAATTCAAATGTATTCATCATTTTATTCCAGATGTTGTTTCCAAACCTCAGGTGACGGAGTGTGACAGCAGTTCCTGTAGTGTGGTGTGTTCTGTCGACAACGAAAAAGAGGTGACATTGACCTTGTACAGGGGAGAGGAAATACTAAACCAGACCAGCAGTCCTAACCTCACCACCGATCTATCTCTCCGTTTGGAGGTAGAGGGAAAGAACTACAACTCCACCTACAGCTGTGTGGCTGCTAACCCTATCAGCAATGAGACAGTTCATGTCCCAAAATGTTGCAGCGAAGATGGTCATCCTAATGATGCAGGTTAGAGCAATTTTGAATTAAAGCCATCCAGAAAATAGCAATTACCAAGTCAAAGTGAAGTGTAGTTGAGCTCATTCAAAACATATTTACACTAATAATTGCCTTGTGTTTTATTTATTTCAGACAGTGATAAGAGGACTCTGGGTATGCTTATTATTGCTGTAATCTGTGTTTTGGTTGCCTCAGGGCTGGTTGGACTTGCAATCTATCTAAAGAAGAGTAGAAATGGACACTCACAAGGCAGGTATTTCTCTTTTAGAGGTGTGAGGTCACTCCCCAAAGTGACTACCTTTTAATTTATTTTTTATTTTATTTTTTTACTATCAAGGGTATTGTTTTGGAAAAGGTAGTAAATGTTTTCTTGAACACAGGATGCTGGTCAAATAAAGTGGCATATCTTCCACACTTCCTCTGCTTGGTCAGACAGTGTCATTATCTCAGACAACTTCTCTAAATGTTGAAAAAGCAGAAGGCACACACACACACTCATTCTCTGACTGATTACTTGAATAGCTTGGCTTATCTGACACCAAAAAGACTGCAAGCACAGAGACCGGTACCCATAGTAACAAATGAGTCCTGAGTGTTTACAGAACCTGTCCTGGGGCTGAGTGTCTGTATGTCTCTGTCAGTTAGTCACACCTCACCGTAGGCCATATATTTACTTTCCTTTATTTGCCTTCATAGATTCATCTGAAAGAGTGAAAGGTGATGTTCAGTATGCAACGATAACTCCTAAAAAACGAACAGATAATCAGGTTAGTAAAAAAGCTACAGGCTGATAGACAATACAGAAGCTTTTGCAGCCCACATGACAACAACTGTAGGCTTTAGCTCTGTGCCAGTGGGTTAATGTGGTTTTGAGTTGCACAGACCACCTAAGTCTGATACCCGGCCTGATGTCATTGCAACCAGTTTTGCCCATATGATATGGTTGGGTTGCACAATGAGAAGCCACACAGCACATATGGTATACAGTAATGCCTTTGATTGGAAGTGATGCAGACAATTACATTGATGGAAGTTACAATCTATCTGCAATATGAAAGCTGATCTACCCCCTAGAAAAAAAGAAAAAAGAAAGTATTTTACAGTGGACTTTTAAAGCTTGGCTTCGTGGTTCCTCCCACTAGCTTCAGGAAACATCCTATATGTGTTGTGTTGACTGTTGAGTTACCTACTGCAGAACAATGAGTATGGAGAAGAGCGCATCAGGCGCAAAGTTTCTAATAAAGAAGCATAAGATCCTTTCTTATTTTTGTTGCTTTCCCACCCCTTTTCTCTCCCCTCTCTCTGCCCCCTTTTCCCTGTCCCTCTTTCCCGGTCCCTCTCCGCCCTTCCCACCCCTACCTCCCTCCCTCTCCCTGCCTAGGAGGAGCGAACCAGTATACCACAACTGGAGTCACGTAGAGACAACCCTGAACTGACATCAGTTTATGATACACTCCTGTTACATCGCATGGCTGAAAGCAGAGATGTTGACACAGCATGAAGGAGGAAAATGGGAAGTCAATGAGAGGCCGACATGACAACTCACATCCTGGAGAGGACGGTATATCATAAAGAGGACGTTGAAACAAAATGAAAGTAAAAAATATATTCACCCAGAAAACCTTTTAGAGGCACAGTTGTTATGGGAGAAAACCTGTTGCGCTGATATTATAATTTCAAGCTTTCTTTGTAGGACATTCTCACAGACCTTCTTTCAAAGAGCTGTCTCAATGACATCCACTGATACGGACCAATTCAATAGCTATGCATTGAGTTAGTAGCAGGATCAAGATAATCCTTCTTTTCAAGGGTCTTTTGTCCCAAATCCCAATGTATAGTTTAAAACAATTGGAACCTATCTTTTAATCCAATTCACTAGTGTGTTTGCTATGCTACTGCTGGGTGTCACGATCGTTGACTGAAGACACGGACCAAGGCGCAGCGTGATAGAAGATCCCACCAAGACTAGTGCAAAACAGTCTGCCTAAGTATGGTCCCCAATCAGAGACAATGAGCTACAGCTGCCTCTGATTGGGAACCACCCTGGCCAACATAGATCAAACGATCTAGAACAAAAACATAGAAAAACTAAACATAGCAAATCCACACCCTGGCTCAACATTTAAGAGTCCCCAGAGCCAGGGCGTGACACTGGGCCAAAGCTTAATTTCAGTACTGTCTGTTTTGTTGTTTAAATGTAGGTGCTTCCCCTGTATCTTTTTATAGCTGGTCATTGTTTAGCTTGCCAGTGGATAGCAGCTGTGTACATATTATAAAAAGAGCAGGCGTTTGAGATACTGCTTAGAAGCAATGGCTGTTAGGCTACTTTAGAAACAAAAGGTCCATAGATTAATTTTTTCCTTTCACCGTGTATGTTGTATTGAAACACGTCTGAGGGTAGATCTTGATTTGCCGTTTGATCTTGAGTGACATTTTCCCCTTCTTATCGCTTTTCGCAAAATGTTGGTCTAGGCTCAATTGTAGCTCTTAATTAGCTTGTTTCGTTTAATATGATGTCTATGTAGCACATCCTCCCTTAAGAATACAATCACTCCCTCCTGCAGACTCATGCAGACACTGTACACTCTCCTTGTATCAGAGCATGTGCCTGCACAGATTACTGTGACCCGAAAATAACAAATCTGTCGATACCATAGTAAGTTGTTTTACTGTAGGCTATTTCATTTTTATACTACTCTATTTCAGAGTAGTTACTGAGACTGAATATGAAGATATAATTCACTTTTCACTATTTTAAAATAATCTCTTGATTTATTCAAACTGAGCTTCAATATATTAAGTCAAAGACTTACCCATTCATTTCATTTAAAGTCATAAAATGTGTATATTTCCTGATGTTTAACAGTCATCAATATATCAATACCCATGCTTGAAATATATACATGTTTTACATACCCTATCACAACCCAAATATGATGGTAGATTACTCTATTCCCCATTTATGTTTTTGTTGTCAGAATACCTGTGTAAACTGTCATTCCTTGAAGCCATAGCTGCTTCTATGAGTTTAAGAGTGGCAACATTTCTCTAGAGACATTTCTCCAGAAACACAACTCCAGATTGTGGTTTTAATGAAGACTACTTCTAGGGTCAAATAGGAGGGACCGCTGTAATTGTTTGGTGGATTCTCTATTTAGTGAGTTTAAGTGTATGTGACCTTTTGTCCTGTCACTTTGCATGCCAGGCAGCTGTACATTTCAAATTTGAAAACAATTATGACAGGTAAACAGTGAATGACTCACTTTTTATTTTAAAATCCTAAAAGATTTCAAGCATTGTTTAGAGAACTTTTTGTCCAATCCTTTTCCCCCATCTAGTGGTTGAATGTTTTTATATTTCAGTATACTGTATACTGAACATAAAAATGCACAATGTTTTGCTCTGAGACAGTGGACTGTAAATTGTGTAAGTGTAGCTTAAATCATGTGTGTGTGTGTGTGTGTGTGTGTGTGTGTGTGTGTGTGTGTGTGTGTGTGTGTGTGTGTGTGTGTGTGTGTGTGTGTGTGTGTGTGTGTGTGTGTGTGTGTGTGTTGTGTTAGAGTGTAATAATATGTTGTGTTATGAACTGTTTTATTTTGTATGTAATTGCGTAATCGTGATTGGACCCCAGGAATAAATGTTATGTAATTTTCCACAAAGTTCAGATTGCGCAATGTTGTAATTTGTTAAACTCCAATGTTTCGTTACAGGAAATGAGTAACATTCCTGTATAAAACGCACATTAGCTTTCAGTCAGTAGCAGCATGGACAAAGTGGTAAGTACTTTTACACTTTCAATTTGATTCCCCATCTATAGCATAGCTGCACGAAGTGACGTTTTCAACTAAAACCACGGAAGTGGGGTACGGAATAAATTTTTCCCCGTTGAAAGCAGTTCATCCAAGCCTGAATTCAAGAAATAACGACACACATAGTTAGTTTACAATTTTTGTATTATAACTGGATTATAGGTCCCGTCTATCTACCCTGCGAGGGTGAAAACGCGCTTTGGTGATGAAATTTAACTTCCTTACGGTATAAAATACATTTGACCAAGATTATTCATGTTCTGAATCGTTCAGTGGGGTCTTTTTCTAACATATCATTAACATTATTATTTATTTTTTAAAGTCGGATTTTGTAACTTCATGCATCAGATAATAAGCACCGAACTCTGTTGACAGAGCGGTGGCGCTTTCTCGCAGTAACTTTTGAGGTGTGGTGGTCCTCTACAAAGTTGTTTCCGCTGGTCGCAAAAAGCTACATTAACATGAAACCAGCTGAATTAAATGTAAAAGACATTTCACACGGATACGCTTGTTTTTGTACTAAAATATGAAAATATTACATCACGTCATGTCTCAAAATCGATATCTATATTACCTGTATATTGTTTTATGTCCTCCAGATTCGACAAGAAAGATGACGAGTTCAACAGTGAGCCTTAATTCTCGCACAGCATCCAGCCTAGCTGTCACAATGCTATTTACCAGATTTTTGGCCACTTTCTTTCTCTGGTCTCCACTGATTTAGTCACCATAATTTTGGCTATCCCGAAGGGTAAACACTTTTGAATGGATTATGATAGAAACATGGGTTTGTACCATTGGTTTTCCTAGAGGAGTATCTACACAATTAACATACTATTTTACCCATTAGTCAAAATATGCGTTTTTGACATATATTCATGTAATAGTCCACTCCATTACACTCAAAGGTTACTTCAACTTCAACCAGTGAATGCTAGCGTTGGCTAGCTATGCTAGCTATTCTATCAGTCTTTCTTAAAGAGTGTGAGCAAGCTAATAGCACACCCTGCATACACATTTATTTTAATTTTTTTGGTTTTGCAGTAGGTTGATAACGATATCACCAAAGTTTGTTGTATCAGACATTTCAAATGACAATCCCAGCTAATAAGAAAACAGTCATGGTATTTAATTTAAGAGAATGAACAAGACTGGGTTCAATGGCAGATAGAGAGGTATGGCTGCTGTGAAGGAGGAATGAGGAACTATCAGAGGTCGATGTCTGTGCCGGACGTTGGTGGCGTCATCACGTTTCATTTAATAAAACCCTGCCTTTTCTCATTTGGGCAAAAGTCTGTCCTCTGTGACCCGGAAACTGATGTGGTCAAGGAGAATGTCAACTCATTAGTAAGCAAACGGAAGACGTCTTCCCCTCCTTGATACTCTCCTTTTGCCGAGGATGCACATGTGTACCCTACCCGAGTCCTTCTCGGAAGAGTTTTGAAAACTGCCACACCCCATTTTAATCAGCAATTTTTTTCTCGACGGAGTAAACCATGCAAACATTTAAAAACGTTCTATGTATAAAATGTCTGAGACATCTATCTAGATTCATTTTAAATCACTTTATACATTTATTTTGGGATTCCATTTGCCTGATAACGCGCGATTGAAGAAGTCTCATTTCATACAAGCGCATTTTCGTCCACTTTCCATCTCCTCGCCGCCTCTCCTTGATTACCTTTGACCTTTGTCAAAAGCCCAGAGAGGACGGCGGAGAGAGCAAGCAGGGGTTGAGCAAATCCAATTGAGAAAGCCCCCCTTGTGTTAATGCTAGAGACTTTCTGTTTATTTGCATAGGCTGCTTCTCATTACACTGAATCTGCTTGTATCGGCCATTCGCATATGTGGTAGATAAGCGCTTGTCAGTGCCTTTGTTTGCCAGACATGAGAGGATACCGACAAGTTACTTTTCACGAAATCGTCTATCTAGTCCGAATGGTTTGAGCTAAAAACTATCCCCCAAGGCTTAGACTCCGGTTTACAATGAAAAGGGTGCAAATAAGTTCATGCATGGCATTTATCCGATCTTCTGTTGCATCTCAGTTTTGTCCTATTAGCTGTGAATCAGGTTTGGGCTCAATTCAGAATTTTGGAATTCAGTTCCATTCAACTCATGAGTTGAAATTCACCACACCCTTACACCCTCTATAAAATGTCGAATTTCAGTTTGATTAACAGGAAGTAGAATTTAATTCAGAGCAATCAAAGATTGTCTATTATATTGACAAGATAGTCAAGTGAACACTCTTAACAATGGAAATGCATGTCCTCAAACATGGAAGACAGGTGGGAGGAGGCTAGATCAGGTGGGACCATTCTATTCAATGGGAGGGTAGATGCATGTGTGACCAACAGGCCATGGAGATAGATAGAGGACCCATCTTTGTATCTGTACCATTATAGAATAAGTGACAGCATGGGCAGCACCAAACTTCTATTCGATCATATAAGTCTCACGTAGCAAATTAGCAATTACATTTTTTGTCGACCAAATTCGACACTCTCATTGACCTCAATACAAAATGTTCTCACTTCTTGGGCTTATTTTCGTGGACATATTTTGCGGGCGGAGTAAACCTCTCGCTTCGCCTCTTCCTCTCTGGTGCAACTAAAATAAATTCCACTCAGTTATAAAACATGAGCGTTTCATTGAATCGGACAGATCACACTTCCAGATACCAAAGAATATATCACTTTTCTCTGGAAACAATGTTCATATACTCTTTTAACCTTAGCGCTTATAATAGCCAACTAATTATACTTCCACCAAATTTGTTTGGCTTCTTTTTGAAGGCCTCAGGCCAGGGTCAATTTGTGGGTTAAACTAATGTATTCTGTGAAATGTAGTATTTTCCCCATACTGAACGAAACGTAAGTGATAATTAAATATAATAACCTAGAATATTCACATGCAGGTGTTGTTTTCCTTGATCATTCATTTTAAGAGTTTGTCCTGAAAATCTATTGTTTCAACAATATTTTATATGCGTGTATATAATGACATGTTTGATGTTTTATGTACAAGTATATTTGCATAGACTACACCCAATGTGCCCTCCACTAATATTGGCACCCTTGGTAAATATGAGCAAAGCAGGCTGTGAATTTTTTTTTTTTGCTGTTTATCCTCTTGGTCTTTCATTCAAAATATTCACAAAAATCGAAAAAATCTTTAATTGAAGTAAAATGATTTTTGATAAATGTGAAATAAATATTTGTCTCCGAAACATGTGTGCCACAATTATTGGCACCCCTTGAAATTTTTATGAGTAAAATCTAACTGAAGTATATTCCCATTCATATTTTACATTTTTAAGTTCACCTGAATGATTAGGAACACTTAAGTGGTAAGCCATGACTTCCTATTTCACTGGGGTATAAATATGAGGTGGCACAAAGGCCAAGCTCCCGTAGTCATCCATCACTATGGGAAATACCCGAGAATACATTAATGATGTGCGACAAAAGGTTGTTGAGCTGCATAAATCATGAAATGGCTATGAGAAAATAGCTCAATGGTTGAAAATGCCCATTTCCACTATCAGGGCAATAATTAAGAAGTTTAAAGCGACTGGAGATGTTAACAATCGGCCTGGAAATGGACGTGTGTTTATATTGACCCCACGCACCGTGAGGAGGATGGTTCCAGTGGCCCAAAAATCTCCAAGGATCACAGCTGGAGAATTGCAGACGTTAGTTGGGTCTTGCGTTCAGAAAGTCTCCAAAACTACGATCAGATGCCACCTACATAACCACAAGTTGTTTGGGAGGGTTGCCATAAAAAAAGCCATTGCTGTCATCAAACAACAAACTCAAGTGCCTACAGTTTGCCAAACGTTATTGAATCTTTCAATGGGACCGGGTTCTATGGTTAGATGAGACCAAAATATAGCTTTTTGGAAACAGACACCAGAGGTGGGGTTGGCGTAGACAGAAAGATAGACATGCAGAAAAGTTCCTCATCCTCACTGTGAAGTATGGTGGTGGATCTTTATGTTGTGGGGCTGTTTTTCTTTCAAAGGCCCTGGACAACTTGTTAGGATACATGGTATAATGGACTCCATCAAGTACCAGCAGATATTAAATCAAAACCTGACTGCCTCTGCTAGGAAGCTTAAACTGGGCCATGGTGGATCTTCCAGCAGGACAATGATCCAAAGCACACCTCAAAATCAACACAAAAATAGTTCACTGACCACAGAATCAAGGTTTTGCCATGGCCATCCCAGTCCCCTGACCTAAACCCCATAGAAAACCTGTGGGATGAGCTGAAGAGGAGAGTCCACAAGCGTAGACCTTGGAATCTGAAGCATCTAGAGAGATTCTGTATGGAGGAATGGTCTCAGATCCCTTGCCATGTGTTCTCCAACCTCATTACGCATTATAGGAGAAGTGCCAATAATTTTGGCACACATATATTTGAGAAAAATATTTGTTTTATGATAATAATATTTTTTTTCTTTCAATTATTTTACTTTACTTCAATGTTAGATTTTGGTTAATATTTTTGAATGAAAGACCTAGAAGATAAACAATAAAGAAATGTTTTGCTCACATTTACCAAGTGTGCCAATATTAGTGGAGGGCACTGTAGAATAGAAGAGGCATTTTTATTTCACTGAATTCAATTATATTTCCTTTTAATTCAATTCCTTATCCTGTTTACTACTTCGATTAGAATTCAATTAAAATTCAATAATTTAATTGGAATTGATGAGGCATTCTCAATTCAATTCTGAATTGAGCCCAACCCTGTTTCCTATGGAAGATTGATAGTATAATTAAAACAACTGATATTCCCATTCAAGTCAGCATTCTCTGATATGTGTGTGGCCCTCCAACCATCTTTGAGGTACCATTTGAAAGTAGAAATGTCTATTGTATTCCCATTTTAGCACATTTACCAGCCAAAACATGGCTCCCACCCTATATTCAAGAGCATGCTGAATTGAGCACAACCCTGCTGTGAATCTCTTCTGGGAGAAAATCACAAGTGTATCCCAGTCCAACCCCACAGATTGTGACATCAGCCTGGCTCAGACTGCAATGGAGGATTCTGGCCAACAGGGGGCGACCCTGCCAGACACCGAGGGAGAACGTACAGCCCTTACTCAGAGAAGCGAGTGTAAGTACTGTATCTCCTCATGATTTTCATTAGCCTGGACTTACAGTGCATTCGGAAAGTATTCAGACCTCTTTACTTTTTCCACATTTTGTTACGTTACAGCCTTATTCTAAAATTGACTAAATAATTGTTTCCCTTCATCAATCTACACACAATTCCCCATAATGACAAAGCGAAAACAAGATTTTAGACGTTTTAAAAACAGAAATACCTTATTTACATAAGTATTCAGACCCTTTACTATGAGACTAAAAATTGAGATCAGGTGCATCCTGTTTCCATTGATCATCCTTTAGATGTGTCTACAACTTGACCGGAGTCCACCTGTGGTAAATTCAATTGATTGGACATGATTTGGAAAGGCACACACCTGTCTATATAAGGTCCCACAGTTGACAGTGCATGTCAGAGCAAAAACCAAGCCATGAGGTCGAAGGAATTATCGGTAGAGCTCCAAGACAAGATTGTGTTGAGGCACAGATCTGGGGAAGGGTACCAAAACATGTCTGCAGCATTGAAGGTCCCCAAAGAACACAGTGGCCTCCATCATTCTTAAATGTAATTAGTTTGGAACCACCAAGACTCTTCGTAGAGCTGGCCGCCTGGCCAAACTGAGCAATCGAGGGAGAAGGGCCTTGGTCAGGGAGGTGACCAAGAGCCTGATGGTCACTCTGAAAGAGCTCCAGAGTTCCTCTGTGTAGATGTGAGAACCTTCCATAAAGACAACCATCTCTGCTGCACTCCACCCTTCAGGCCTTTATGCTAGAGTGGCCAGACGGAAGCCACTCCTCAGTAAAAGGCACATGACAGCCCGCTTGGAGCTTGCCAAAAGGCACCTACAGACTCTCAGACCATGAGAAACAACATTCTCTGGGCTGATGAAACCAAGATTGAAGTCTTTGGCCTGAATTCCAAGCATCACGTCTGGAGGAAATCTGGCACCATTCCTACAGAGAAGCATGGTGGTGGTAACATCATGCTATGGGGATGTTTTTCAGTGGCAGGGACTTGAAGACTAGTCAGGGTCGAGGGAAAGATGAACGGAGCAAAGTACAGAGAGATCCTTGATGAAAACCTGCTCCAGAGCGCTCAGGACCTCAGACTGGGCCGAAGGTTCATCTTCCAACAGGACAGTGACCCTAAGCACACAGTCAAGACAACACAGGAGTGGCTTTGTGACAAGTCTCTGAATGTCCTTGAGTGGCCCAGTCAGAGCCCGGACTTGAACCCGATCGAAGATCTCTGGAGAGACCTGAAAATAGCTGTGCAGTGACACTCCCCATCCAACCTGACAGAGCTTGAGAGGATCTTCAGAGAAGAATGGGAGAAACACCCCGAATACAGGTGTGCCAAGCTTGTAGCGGCATACCCAAGAAGACTCAAGACTGTAATCGCTGCCAAAGGTGCTTCAACAAAGTACCGAGTAAAGGGTCTGAATACTTAGAGTATGTAAATGTGACATTATTTTTTTAATTTTTATAAATGTGCCTAATTTCTGAAACCTGTTTTTGCTTTGTCATTATGTGGTATTGTGTGTAGATTGATCAGGGGGGGAAAAAACGAATTAATCAATTTTTGAATAAGGCTGTAACGTAACAAACTGTGGAAAAAGTAAAGGGGTCTGAATATTTTCCGAATGCTCTGTATATACTGAATCACAATTGAAGTCGGAGGTTTACATACACTGAGGTTGGAGTCATTAAAACTCGTTTTTCAACCACTCCACAAATTTCTTGTTAACAAATTATAGTTTTGGCAAGTCGGTTAGGACATCTACTTTGTGCATGACACAAGTAATTTTTCCAACAATTGTTTACAGACAGATTATTTCACAATTCCAGTGGGTCAGAAGTTTACATACACTAAGTTGACTGTGCCTTTAAACAGCTTGGAAAATTCCAGAAAATGATGTCATGGCTTTAGAAGCTTCTCATAGGCTAATTGACATAATTTGAGTCAATTGGAGGTGTACCTGTGGATGTATTTCAAGGCCTATCTTCAAACTCAGTGCCTCTTTGCTTGACATCATGGGAAAATCAAAAGAAATAAGCCAAGACCTCAGAAAAAATGTGTAGACCTCCACAAGTCTGGTTCATCCTTGGGAGCAATTTCCAAACAGCTGAAGGTACCACATTCATCTGTACAAACAATAGTACGCAAGTATAAACACCATGGGACCACGCAGCCGCCATACCGCTCAGGAAGGAGACGCGTTCTGTCTCCTAGAGATTAACGTGCTTTGGTGCGAAAAGTGCAAATCAATCCCAGAACAACAGCAAAGGACCTTGTGAATATGCTGGAGGAAACAGGTACAAAAGTATCTATATCCACAGTAAAACAAGTCCTATATCGACATAACCTGAAAGGCCGCTCAACAAGGAAGAAGCCACTGCTCCAAAACTGCAGTAAAAAAAACCAGACTATGGTTTGCAACTGCACATGGGGACAAAGATCGTACTTTTTGGAGAAATGTCCTCCGGTCTGATGAAACAAAAATAGAACTGTTTGGCCATAATGACCATCGTTATGTTTGGAGGAAAAAGGGGGTTCTTGCAAGCCGAAGAACTCCATCCCAACCGTGAAGCACGGGGGTGGCAGCATCATGCTGTTGGGGTGCTTTGCTGCAGGAGGGACTGGTGCACTTCACAAAATAGATGGCATCATGAGGAAGGAAAATTATGTGGATATATTGAAGCAACATCTCAAGACATAAGTGAGGAAGAAAGCTTGGTCGCAAATGGGTCTTCCAAATGCACAATGACCTCATGCATACTTCCAAAGCAAAATAGCTTAAGGACAACAAAGTCAAGGTATTGGAGTGGCCATCACAAAGCCCTGACCTCAATCCTATAGAAAATCTGTGGGCAGAACTGAAAAAGCGTGTGCGAGCAAGGAGGCCTACAAACCTGACTCAGTTACACCAGCTCTGTCAGGAGAAATGGGCCAAAATTCACCCAACTTTTTGTGGGAAGCTTGTGGAAGGCTACCCGAAACGTTTGACCCATTTAAACAATTTAAAGGCAATGCTACCAAATACTAATTGAGTGTATGTAAACTTCTGACCCACTGGGAATGTGATGAAAGAAATAAAAGCTGAAATAAATCATTCTCTCTACTATTATTGTGACATTTCACATTCTTAAAATAAAGTGGTGATCCTAACTGACTTACTGTAAGACAGGGAATTTTTTACTAGGATAAAATGTCAGGAATTGTGAAAAACTGAGTTTAAGTGTATTTCTGATAGGCTAATTGACGTCATTTGAGTCAATTGGAGGTGTACCTGCGTATGTAAACTTCCGACTTCAACTGTTGACATTGCTTCAGTAGCTCATCTCGCTGTGCACACAACATTTAGAGCTAAGTTCACTAGAATAGATTTAGTTTCATTCAGAATGTTTCTCTCTTATAGGCATACATACATAAGCATACATGCAAAAGCCTAAACAATTTAATCTGAATTCCCTGTCTCTCTCTCTCTCTCTCTCTCTCTCTCTCTCTCTCTCTCTCTCTCTCTCTCTCTCTCTCTCTCTCTCTCTCTCTCTCTCTCTCTCTCTCTCTCTCTCTCTCTCTCTCTCTCTCTCTGTGTGTCCCAGCAGTAAGAGGAGTCAGAGAGAAGCTCCAATCAGAGCTAAGAGGGAGGTGCGCGTCATTGTGTGGTGGAACCCCATCAGGACAAGAAGTGCGGAGCCACTGCCTCACACCCGCCTACGTGGAACTCCTCATCACCGAGGGCAATGTCCAATGGCACGACGATAGGCATGCTGCTGCGCGACCCGTAAGGCCACCAACAGATATGCCCACTGCCAATGAGGAAGTAGCAATCAAGCTTGACGACATCTTCAAACCGCCGCTATCTCCGGATCGGCCTCAAGTAAAAACCGTCCTGACAAAGGGACCCGCGGGCTCAGGGAAGACGGCGAGTGTCCAGAAGTTTATTTTGAACTGGGCAGAGGACAGAGCCAATCAGGACGTCGACTTCATGTTTGTCTTTCCCTTCAGTGAACTCAATTGGCTGATAGACCGGCGCTTCAGTCTGAGTGGCCTCATCAGCCACTTCCACTCATCCATGACATCAGTGAGCGAGACCCCCAGTTTGGACCTGAGTCGGTCGAAGATGGTCTTCATCTTGGATGGTTTGGACCAATTCAACTTCCATGTGGACTTTAATAGCTTATCGGTGGAGTCTGACATCAATAAGGAGATGCCTTTGCCCGTCCTCCTAGCAAACCTCATGTGGTGTCAGCTGCTTCTTCCCTCCGCCTACGTCTGGGTGATCACCAGGCCTGCGGCCGCCAGTTTCATCCCCATCGACTTCCTCCCCCAACAACGGTGCTTGACGGAGATACGGGGGTTTGACGACCCCCAGAAGAGGGAGTTCTTTAGAAAGAGGTTTGGCGATCAGAGTCTGGTGCACAAAGCTATCGCCCTAGTCATGAAAGCTATTGCCCTAGAGTCATCACGGAACCTCTGCGTCCTGTGCCAGACACCGTTGTGCTGTGAGATGTTGGCGGCCATTTTAGAAAACACTGAGGAGGGAGAGCGTGTTGAGATAGACACTCTGACGCAACTATACACTCATTTTTTGCTTGTTCAGATCGGTTTAAAGAACGATCTAAATGGTGAACACTCAGAATCAATCAGAGAGGTTGTTCGTAAGCTAGGGAAGCTGGCTTTTCTACAACTGGAGAGAGGAAGTATCATATTCAGCGAGAGCGATGTGAAGGAACACGGAATCGACATCTCCAAAAGTTCCACATTCCACAGGTTGTGTAGCCCGCTCATCGCAGGGTGTGAGATGTACCTGGAGGAAATGTACCGCTTTACGTACACGGGTATTCAAGACTACCTAGCTGCTCTGCACGTGTTTCTCACCTACACAAACAAAAGGAGAAACCTACTACTCCACCGTACTACACTCTTTGGTCGATTGAAAGGGACGTTCAGGAGAGCAACCCTTTTAGACCTCCACAGATGCTCCGTGGACAGGGTTTTACAAAATACGCACGGAACTTATGACCTCTTCCTGTGCTTCCTCCTTGGCCTCTCAACAACACCCAACCATACTCTCTTAGATCTAGCATGTCTAGGGAAAAGTCTAAAGGTCACAGGCTCAGAGGGGATCACGGAGATCACGGCGGAGTACATCAAGCAGGCAATCAAGGCTGAGCCTTACCCTCAGACCACCCTGGCGCTTTTCCGCAGTCTGCGGGAGCTGGGGGATGCCTCGCTGGGCAGTGAGGTCCGATGCTACCTGGCCTCCGAGTCCCGGTGGGGGTTCCTGCTGGAGCCCGACCAATGCTGGGAGCTGGCGGACATGCTTTGGTCAGGAGGGGAGTTGGAGAGGGAAGTGTTTAGGGAGATGGAACATTTGAGTTGGACGCGTCGGATGAGCATGTGGGGCTTTTGGAGGATGCAGACCGTACTGGGAGACAGACACTGGCAGGTCTACTAGAAAGATATCACTGCTGTATGAATGGTCTTCTAGAGAGACATCAGCACGGACTGTACTGCCACATCTACCAAATTGCCATTGCAGAGACTTAAGAGTTTAGAGAGATGTATAGGTGCATTAGGAAGGTAGGTTTGAGTGTTTTATATGTAGCGAGAGAAAAAAAAGGGATGATTGCAGTCCATGTTTATGGTTCTGAGTAGAGGGTAGTAGTGTCTACAGAAAAACATTGAAATTAATCGATTCTTCAAATAAACAAACTTTATTTGCTTTGTACAAACTGACTTGTCATTCACACGGCAGAAGTCATAGCGCAGTTGAGGTTGGTCATAGTGCCAATGGACTCCAGGTAGAAGTGCCACTTCAGGGCACCTCCCCATTTGTTAGGTACCCTCTTTACCGCCACCACCCTGAACAGCTCGTAGGGTGGCACCAGCACATTGAGGCCTGAAGAGGAGCGACAGTGGCGCGAGTGCGAGCGGGGCAGCAGGTGCCCGTGGCACGTCCGGATGGTCAGGTCAAAGCTGGAGCTGTACCGCCGCGTGGATGCCAGGACGAAATGCCCGGTGCGCACCTGATCCCCCACCTCCCCTCGCAAGTTGTCCCTGCGCCCGCTGTCAGCGTACACCAGTAGGCAGCCCTTCCCATCCTGCCCCGACTCTGCCTCCACCTCATCCTGCCCCCTCAGGAGCCGCAGGGCGTCGGTCAGTAGGAAGTGGAGAGACTTAAACAGGAAGTACCGGCAGTAGACTTTGGCGTTGGGGCCCAGGGATCTGGCATCCACATCGAAGATCAAAGGGAAGGTGCGGTTGTATGTGTTTGTGTAGAGGGTCAGCGCTGTGACATGGAGGTCGGTGAGGTTCGCCACGGTCATATTGCAGCGTTCAGCTTGCGACCAGGCAGTGGAGAAAGAGGGGTTGGCCTGGCGTTCCCTGGTCAGCAGGTCGCCCGCGGTGATGTTCCCCATCATCTCCTCCCTGCACGTCGGGTAGCGGTCGTCCACCGAGCTCAGTTCTATGTTCAACCGCTCCTCGTCACACTGGCACTGCTGAGGACAGCTTACAGCATTAGAATCATTCTGGCACTGCTGAGGACAGCTATAGAGCATTAGAAATATTATGGCACTGCTGAGGACAGCTATACAATGTTAGAACATTCTGGCACTGCTGAGGAAGCTATACAGTGTTAGAATCATTCTGGCACTGCCGAGGACAGCTATACAATGTTAGAATCATTATGGCACTGCTGAGGACAGCTATACAGTGTTACAATCATTCTGGCACTGCCGAGGACAGCTATACAATGTTAGAATCATTCTGGCACTGCTGAAGACAGCTGTACAGTGTTAGAATATATATACTGTAAATGGTTACATATATAAATATAAAACTCTGGCATCCTGTAAATTCTGTCATCAATATATTCAAATAATATGTACAACTGGGGTCACCCACCTCTGCACTGTTGACTGTGGTGAGCATTGTTGCCAAGAGCAACAGGTCTCCTGTCAAGTATTTCATAATTAATGCAGGTTGACAGCAAAACAACCTGTTGACAGAGTGTCGAAAAATAATCACTGATTTCCTAATAGTGGTATTTTTACAATGAAGCAATATGACTGATGCATCTTGGTCAGTCAGTAATAACTGCTAGAACATGAGGTTGATCACCTAATGTGGAATTGAAATACAAACTAATGTGCATATAATTCAGTTGACTTTCAAATTGACTTTAAAACAGATCATTGAAAAATATTATTATCCATTTGTGTGTGTGTGCCATTAAATGTGTGTCCTTACCGGATCTCTGTCCTCTCTTTGTCCAGTCCCAGTCCCAGATTGTTTTAGCTGACAGTTTAGGTCTATCCTGTTAAGTCAGGCTCTGACACAAACGGCTTCACAGAAATCACCTTACAATAAATGAATGATTTGACCTTGTCCTGGGTCGGACGCTAGTGTAGACTACCCACAGATGCAAACTCTCTCTTGAAGCCAACCTACTTCACCGGGTGTATCTCAATAGTCTTCAGTGGCTTCCTCTCCTCTGCTTCAAATGCACTGATCTGAAACATGGGATAGGTGAAAGTAATATTGTGGATGTATTTGCTTTCAGCAGTTCTGTTTTTTACCCATGTCAATTCAGATGAAGGAAAGCAGACTATTTAGTTTCAACTACTGTTTGACCCAGCGTGCACTGACCCTCAACTCTACACCCACACATGAATTGGCCAACATTACCCACACTCACTCTCTCCCAATCCTTGTGAGTTGGTTTCCCAAAGGCCAGAAAAAATATATATTGTACATGCCATAACTTAATTAGCAAAATGTTTAAATCGTCGTGTGTATTTTATATGGTGACAGAGTACAAACAGTACCAGTCAGAAGTTTGAACACACCTACTCATTCAAGTTTTATTTATTTTTTATTTTTTTATGTTTACATTGTAAAATAATAGTGAAGACATCAGAGCTATGAAATAACACATATGGAATCATGTAGTAACCAAAAAAGTGTTAAACAAATCAAAATAAATTTTATATTTGAGATTCTTCAAATAACCACCCTTTGCCTTGATGACAGCTTTGCACACTCTTGGCATTCTCTCAAGCAGCTTCATGGGGTAGTAACCTGGAATGCATTTCAGTTACCAGGTGTGCCTTCTTAAAAGTTAATTTGTGGAATTTCTTTCCTTCTTAATGCATTGGAGCCAATCAATTGTGTTGTTCATAATGTTTTGTACACTCAGTGTATGTGTTTAATATTATCATATTAACTAAATTATTGTTTAAAGATTGTGCATTTGACTTGTACATACTACATTAGCTATAATATTACAATTGCACTACTAATTGCCATTCTATTACATCAATAACACCAAAATCAAATGTACTAATTTTGATTATTAAGATATTATATCAATTAGATTTTTGTCAAGAATCTAGGCTAAAGCTATTGCTAACTCAAAAGGACATTTGCATTATATGTTTGTTTAGTGAAAGGATTCTCTCATATTCTCTCATATCCGTTGATTAGTCTGTGAGCAAGGCTTGTCACTCCATGACTGAATACATCCCAAGTAGGGTGAATAATTACAACTGTTAAAGACCACACAATCCTCACTACCCAGATGATTATTTGGCTGTCCTTGTCTCCAGAACCTAAGAACCAACAAGTTTAGAGGGACATTATATTAAGTCTTCAGCATTTAGTACAAGAACCAAGTATCTACAAGATCCATCTGTATTTTACTCACTTTGTTGCAATTAGAGTTGTTCCATTTACCCATTTCCAGGTCCCTTCCTTCACTGACTCAGTCAGACTAATCCAGAACTTCCGACTATTAGCCAATTTATTCAGAAACACCTGGGGAAAACATAGTTAGTATGTTTATTATCTCTGTCTGTCTGTATCTGTCTCTCTACCTTTCTTTCACCTTCTCTCTCACCTGTTTGTCTCTACTGTTTATGATCACAAGGTCCGCTCCTCTATTATTACATTATGCTCTTCTCTGACTCCAGGGCCCGTATCTCTAAAGAATTTTTGTGCAAAAAGTGGCTCCTAGCGGCCAAATTCTAAGAAAATTCTCAGAGGCATGACGTTTTCTTAGAATTTCCCCTAAAAGTGACACGAAAATCCCAGTTAATATAAAAGCTATTCCTCAAGAGTCCTAGCGCTTAAAAGGGCTCCTAAGGCGAGATCTGCTAAGAGCAGGGAAGAGGACTTTTAGTGGCTTAGGAGTTACCCTAAGCAGCTGCACAAAATGGCCAACAGAGGAGGCAGGAGAGATGTCCTGCAAACACTGGATGACAGGGAATTATTGAGACGCTACAGTTTGGATCGTGCAGGAATCATGTTTGTGGTGGATCTCCTTAGAGATGCAATTACTTCACCAACTCGACGCCACAACGCTATTACACCGGAGAAGAAAGTAATCACAACCCTGAGGTATTTGGCAACAGGGAAAATGCAACAATGCAGCAGTGATGACTTGGGTCTGTCCCAATCCTCCGTCAGCAGTCATCACCCAAACACTGACAGCTTTGTCACAACCTAATATTGTGACACAATTTGTTTCATTCCCGCTGGATGCCCGCACTTTACACACACATAAAAGGGCATTTATGGACATTGCAGGATTCCCTGGCGTTGTGGGTGTAATTGATGGAACACATGTGAGAATAATTGCGCCATCAGAGGACGAGGCTGTCTTTGTTAACAGGAAGAATTTCCACAGCATCAATGTGCAAATAGTGTTCAATGCGGCCTGGAAGATTTTGGACATTGTGGCTAAATGGCCAGGCTCCACACATGATGCGAGAATGCTCTCCGAGAGTGGCATCAGACAGCTTTTTGAGAGACGCTATGTGCCAGCTAATTGCCACTTGTTAGGGGACAGTGGCTACCCATGCAAACCATGGCTCCTTACACCTTACCTCCAGCCACGCCAAGGGCCCCAACTAAACTATAACAGGTAAGCCAAACAATACAAAAATCATGGAAATGAAATGCAAGCAATATGTTAGAGCATCCAAGTAGTGCAATATTTCCATCAAATAATTAAAGGTCTGTATTCTATTGTAGGGCCCACAAGACAACAAGAGCGGTGGTGGAGCGTGGCATAGGCCAGCTTAAGAGGCGCTTTCATGTTCTCCACGGAGAGGTGCGGCTGAGGCCTGAAAAAGTCAGCAAACTCATCATAGCCTGTGCAATATTACACAATATTTGCAAGGTTAGACAGATTGCAGAACCTCTGGAGGATGGCGATGAGGATGGAGACAACGATGAGGATGGTGGTGAAGAAGATATTCACATTCCACAGGGGAACCTAGCCCAGAGTGGACTGCCTTACAGGGCAAACTTCACAAATTTACATTTCAGGCAAGCTGTAGCCCCATGTCATTTGAGAACTTGTGATGGTATTAAGAACTACCACAGTTTTACTGCACATCACCTGCAACTGTTAAATGCAAGACACAGAACACAATCTCTAAATGGTTTATTTTTTAGGTGTTCAATTTTAAGGCGGTAGTACTCCTCCTGAAGGGAAAGGACTTTTTTTTGTTGTTCAAACACATCAATTGTGAGTTGCAATCTTCTCTCCTGCAGGGATGCTGACGGAGCAGGTGCTGCGGATGGGAATGGTGTTTGATCCGCCGGGCTATCCTGAGTAGCAGCTGCAGATGGTTCAGGCGGCAAACTTGATGGGCCCGGTTCTTGTGATGGCTCCATGCTACAGAAATACATAGGCCTAGTTTAATTATTGTTTTGATTAAATTAATTTAATACAATGAGCATGGATAACACATGAAATGGCTTCTGCAATGAATAAACACTGTTGATATGAATAACCCTGTGTCCTACCTTTGCTGCATTTCAAGGGCCTGCATCATTGACGTGTCAATGCCTGTTGGCAGCCCGGTGACACTGACCTCAGAGTGTCCCAGGACTTGAAAGACAGTGTCGGCCACCTGGGACAGCCGCTTTGCAGGTGGTCCACCCCCTAGAAAGAAACAGTCAATGAACACAGTACTTAGGCATGTAAATTAACTTTGCCAGCAGGAGCAAATTGCCAGATTATGTGGTAGGCCATAGTATTTTGCTCACCTGTGAGTGAGGATTCCCGCTTGTGTGCTGCAATCTCATCTTTTGCCTTGGACTGCAGCACATACCACCTTTTCTCACAATCGTCGCCTGTCCGCACCACCAGTGGAAAAGAGGCATTGATTGTTTGGGATATTGTGTCCCAGGCGCGCCTCTTGCCTTGGCTAGTGACAGTTGGGCCAAATTTTCCTCGTAACATACCTTTATGTTCGTTCACCAACTGGGCCAGCAACAAACCTTGCTCCTCAGTCCAGTTCGGCTTGCGATTCCTTTTTTTCTCCATTTTCTGTGTTTGTAGGATATTTGTTAACAAGCCTTCATAAATAGACCAGCCAGCAATCACAGACATTGTTAAAAGCTGAGCTGTGTTACCCTCGTTAAGTTCACACTGAGTTGTAACGTTGCAATTTCTACTTCATTAAGGACAGCCCCTTGAGATAGGCCATCTTGTTTTCAATGGGGTCCATATGGAAGTGAAAGTACAAAATATGCCAGCTAGGATATTAATATGAGCAAATGAGACACAAATCATTATTTGAACAGGGTGTAATGAGCTTAAGTTTTCACATATTTTAGATTCTAATGTTAGGCTATAACCCCTACAGCTTACTATTCATTTTCCAGATATTTTCTTGAATGTGAAATATTATTTACAATTATAGTCTGCATAAGATTAGAGTGTATAATTATGTTTATTGATTTGAGGGTACATCCTTTGCTCATTATCACCAAAAGTTCATTTTCATCAAACTTGTAGGATCAACCAATCACGGCTTTTGAAATGATGACTCATACCTAGCAACGGGGTCAACCACACCTCCTCACTAAGATAGGATTTTTCATCCATTCCTGGCTCAGAGTTCACTGAAAATGTTCTGGAATCACTTCTAAGCTAAAACTCCTGGCAAGGAATTTTTAGGTTAAGTTAGGAGCTCTCTGAGAGGATTCTCAGAATCTTTAAGGATACGGGCCCAGGTTTTTTTCTCATAAGAGAGGTAATAACAGCTAGACTTGAATCTCCTCCAACTGACAGGACATTATCCTGCAGAAGGAGAGCATATTGGATAATACAGTCATATAACTTCAATATACAGTGGGAAGAACAAGTATTTGATACACTGCCGATTTTGCAGGTTTTCCTACTTACAAAGCATGTAGAGGTCTGTAATTTTTATCATTGGTACACTTCAACTGTGAGAGACGGAATCTAAAACAAAAATTCAGAAAATCACATTGTATGATTTTTAAGTAATTAATTTGCATTTTATTGCATGACATAAGTATTTGATACATCAGAAAAGCAGAACTTAATATTTGGTACAGAAACCTTTGTTTGCAATTACAGAGATCATACGTTTCCTGTAGGTCTTGACCAGGTTTGCACACACTGCAGCAGGAATTTTGGCCCACTCCTCCATAAAGACCTTCTCCAGATCCTTCAGGTTTCGGGGCTGTTGCTGGGCAATACGGACTTTCAGCTCCCTCCAAAGATTTTCTATTGGGTTCAGGTCTGGAGACTGGCTAGGCCACTCCAGGACCTTGAGATGCTTCTTACGGAGCCACTCCTTAGTTGCCCTGGCTGTGTGTTTCGGGTCGTTGTCATGCTGGAAAACCCAGCCACGACCCATCTTCAATGCTCTTACTGAGGGAAGGAGGTTGTTGGCCAAAATCTCGCAATACATGGCCCCATCCATCCTCCCCTCAATACGGTGCAGTCGTCCTGTCCCCTTTGCAGAAAAGCATCGCCAAAGAATGATGTTTCCACCTCCATGCTTCACGGTTGGGATGGTGTTCTTGGGGTTGTACTCATCCTTCTTCTTCCTCCAAACACGGCGAGTGGAGTTTAGACCAAAAAGCTATATTTTTGTCTCATCAGACCACATGACCTTCTCCCATTCCTCATCTGGATCATCCAGATGGTCATTGGCAAACTTCAGACGGGCCTGGACATGCGCTGGCTTGAGCAGGGGGACCTTGCGTGCGCTGCAGGATTTTAATCCATGACGGCGTAGTGTGTTACTAATGGTTTACTTTGAGACTGTGGTCCCAGCTCTCTTCAGGTCATTGACCAGGTCCTGCCGTGTAGTTCTGGGCTGATCCCTCACCTTCCTCATGATCATTGATGCCCCACGAGGTGAGATCTTGCATGGACCCCAGACCGAGGATGATTGACCGTCATCTTGAACTTCTTCCATGTTCTAATAATTGCGCCAACAGTTGTTGCCTTCTCACCAAGCTGCTTCCCTATTGTCCTGTAGCCCATCCCAGCCTTGTGCAGGTCTACAATGTTATCCCTGATGTCCTTACACAGCTCTCTGGTCTTGGCCATTGTGGAGAGGTTGGAGTCTGTTTGATTGAGTGTGTGGACAGGTGTCTTTTATACAGGTAACGAGTTCAAACAGGTGCAGTTAATACAGGTAATGAGTGGAGAACAGGAGGGCTTCTTAAAGAAAAACTAACAGGTCTGTGAGAGCCGGAATTCTTACTGATTGGTAGGTGATCAAATACTTATGTCATGCAATAAAATGCAAATTAATTACTTAAAAATCATACAATGTGATTTTCTGGATTTTTGTTTTAGATTCCGTCTCTCACAGTTGAAGTGTACCTATGATAAAAATTACAGACCTCTACATGCTTTGTAAGTAGGAAAACCTGCAAAATCGGCAGTGTATCAAATACTTGTTCTCCCCACTGTATCAAAATCATTTTTTCACATCAACTCAAATTCACAGTTATTAGCGCAACATACATACTCACCCAGTTCTTCTGAAATATTTATTTCCAGCACTGACATTTTCCTTTGTAACTGGTATTTCTCTTCAATCAAGGTGTTAAAATGGGTCTGTAACTGGTCTCTGTCTTTATTCAAGGCGTTGAAAGAAGTCTCCAGCTGGTCTCTCTCCTTAGTCAGGTTTTCGTAACTAGTCTGAAGTTCTTCCTTCTCTGAAGTATGGTTGATTGTAGTCATTGCCATCTGTGATGGAACAGAGAACAAATGTATCATTTTATGCTTCTTTATACACATACACACACACACACACACACTCACACCCTACCACCTGTGATTGTTGAATACTCACAGTGTACAGATAGACTTATGACTGCGGTCAGCAAGAGAACACACAGCAGTCCTAGAGAAACTGAGGCCAGTCTGTAAGGCTGACAGTTCTGATTCCCAAGTTTCAGTCCTGCACGTGTAGAGAAGCAAATGTAACATACACCTGACTTGGTCCTACTGTATCTATCTTAGTCTTTCCAGCTGACCAGTTTCTCCCTTATAAACCAATGCTGTTCTGATACCAAGATGAACTGATGCTGTGGTCTTCAGCCACACACAGACAGAAAGTAACACCAATTCTGTCCTCCTCTACTACTATTTCCATGAAATAATTTGGTTCCAATTTAAAAGGAATTAGTTTTGTGTGAAAAGTGTCATTACGACATAGAAAGACAATGTATGATGATATTGAACATGATTATGATTGATTTGTTGATTTAAGAAACATTGCAGCGTTTGCAGCATTTCATACATACTTATAACAGGTGATAATATTATACATGCCTTTAGTATTAGCAGTATGTGTCACGACTCCCTCCAAAGCTGCCTCCTCTCCTTGTTCGGGCAGGCTTCGGCGGTCGTCGTCACCGGCCTTCTAGCCACTGCTGCTCCTCATCTCATCATTCCATTTGTTTTGTCTTGTTTATTACACACACCTGGTTCATATCCCCTCATCAGTACCTGTAAAATTGTTCCCTCTGCCCCCTTGTCTTTGTGTGTGATTGTTTATTGTGGAGGATAGTCAAGCTCGGTGGAGCTTCGTGTATTTTGTATCGCCAGGATATTTTCCTGTGTGCCTTGTATTTTCCAGTGCGCATGTTTTGCGCATTGGAGCGTTTTTTGACGCCTTGCTGCGTAACCCTCCTGCACCTGACTCCTTCAACATCACCGCATCACAGTATGTTAGTGTTAGCAATATGTCCCCTCCATTTCCCCTCCATTTGTAATACATCTTTAATTTGAGTACACATATATTTCAATTTCTGTGCAACAGCAATGTGTTTCACTTTCTCAGTGCAATGTGTTGACGTCTGTGTTGATAAATGTCCCTATGTCCTGATCACTATTTTTATAATGTCTGATGTATTTATGTTGTCAGTTTTGTATAGAATATTTCCATGATTAGATGTTCACCTGCCCAGGGACTACAGATGGAAAGTAGCAATTAACTAAATATGGTGTGACGCATCATTTCTCAGTTCCTCTCAGACTTATGGTTTTTTTGGTGCATTGTCCTGCAAAGTAAACTTAATAAATAAATTAAGATGTGTATAAGAATCTGTAAACACACTTACTTGTTCCAGCCTGTGGACTCTGGTGTAAAGTCTCATAACCTGCAGCCAGATCATCACAGCCTTTCACACTGACCTCCTCTACATTGGCATAAATGTCCTCTTCTATCTCGATATCTCAATGATAACAGCTGGTGTATAATATATACTGTGTAACTCTATAATCTCGGTCTCTCTCTCCCTCTTTGTCTCCTGTCTCACTGATGCTCTGAGAATGAATTCAGTCCACAGTGAAATGAGGTGACAAACGTGTGTATGCACTCTATGTATATGAGAGAGAGAGAGAGAGAGAGAGAGAGAGAGAGAGAGAGAGAGAGAGAGAGAGAGAGAGAGAGAGAGAGAGAGAGTCAGATAGAGAGAGAGAGAGAGAGAGAGAGAGAGAGAGAGAGAGAGAGAGAGAGAGAGAGTCAGAGAGTCAGAGAGAGAGAGAGAGAGAGAGAGAGAGAGAGAGAGAGAGAGAGAGAGAGAGAGAGAGAGAGAGAGAGAGAGAGAGAGAGAGAGAGAGAGAGAGAGAGAGAGCTCCATCAGTAAGGCAATTCAGAGTGCAGTAGGACACGTTGCTAAATGGAGACACTACCTGAGCTGAGCCGACTACCTTCTTCTCTGACAGACCGCACCATCTTGAACTGTAGGGATAGAGAGATAGAAGGGGGGTTGGAGAGACAGCGAGAGAGAGAGAGAGAGAGAGAGAGAGAGAGAGAGAGAGAGAGAGAGAGAGAGAGAGAGAGAGAGAGAGAGAGAGAGAGAGAGAGAGAGAGAGAGAGAGAGAGATTTTACATTTTAGTTAATTTAGCAGACACTCTTATCCAAAGCGACTTACATTCAGTGCATTCGACTATGGAAGGTAAAGACAACCACATATCACAGTCTTTGGAAGGAAAATCTGCGCAAAATCAGTGCCAGTGAGAAAAGACAAGTGCGAGTGTGAGTGTAGAAAGACATACAAGAGTAATGTGCTATAAGTATTGAGTTAACATAATCATAAAACATAATAAAACTATTGTATTTACCCCTGAGAAATGATCTATGGTACTCAGGGTTGGGATCAATTCCATTTCAATTCAATAATTTCTCAAAACTTTACCGTTAGGAAAAATTAGAATTTCAGTTTACTTCCTGAATTGACTGAATTGAAATAGAATTGACCCCAACCCTGATGGACCAACAGCAGCACAACAACTACAATGACTGCTATCTCTACAACTTCCCTAAGATGACCAAAACGATCAAAGTGATGACCAGGAGGACCACTAGCATGACTACAAAGACTCTGGTGAACCGTTGTCTCAGCAATAGTCCCAACTGGGACGTGGTCTGGTGCTGCTCCGGATCCCAAGTGGTTCGAACCAAATCGTCCCAGGTGTTCTGGTCCGGACCTGATCGTTCTGGGGGTTCGGAGTCATTCTCCCCTGAGATGACATCCGATTTTTGTTATAATGAAACAACAGCAAGAGACATTGCCTAATTAGTCTTCTTTTCTTCTTTGATTTTTATTCAAAATAATCACAGAAAAAAAGTTTTCATTCATGTAAATTCATGTTTTTAAACAGATATATAATCTATTACAAATAGACCTAATAACATTTACATTTTAGTCATTTAGCAGACGCCCTTATCCAGAGCGACTTACAGTTAGTGAGTGCATACATTATAAAAAATAAAAAAATCATACTGGCCCCCCGTGGGAATCGAACCCACAACCCTGGCGTTGCAAACGCCATGCTCTACCAACTGAGCTACATCCCTGCCGCCCCATGGGTTTGAATCCAGGCTACGACAGAGCCTGGATTCAAACCAGAATCTCTAATAGCACAGCTAGCACTGCGATGCAGTGCCTTAGACCACTGCGCCACTCGGGAGACTATTTGAAACATAACTATTTGACTATTTATAAAATAATATAACTATTGTATTTACTGGGCTTATGACCTAACCAACCAAAACACTATGGCAAATTACCTAAGTACTTAACCTATAAACGCACAATGGCTAACATCAGACTCCTGTCTCTACAACTTCCCTAAGATGCTCAAAATGATAGAAGTGATCACCAGGAAGACCACAAACAAGATGAAGACCTTGAAAGCTCTGAGGAGGCGCTCTCTCAGCAACAGCCCCATGTAGCCAGTCTTGCCCAGGAATGTCGCAAGCTCCAGCTCAGGGTCCCAGATGATGCGGATCAAATCCAGATTTACAAGGTGGGTGCGTTCGGAGTCAAACTCCCTTGTGCTCGGTGACATAGGTGGCTGTCACGTCCCCTTGCCTGAGCCTGATGATGATGCGGTCCTTGTTGCATCAGCGGTAGCCCAGGGATAGCCCGTAGTCCTGTCTCACATAGTCCGGTAGGTCCTTGGCTTTGGAATAGGTCTCTGTGTTCAGGTTGCCCACCTCGAAGTAGCTTTCCCTGTGGTCTCGCAATTTTACTGGGAGAAACTCCTCGAAGTTGCCAAAGTAGTGGAAGCCGAAGTCGCCTCTCTCAGGGTGGCACTGTACCAGCATTTTGCCATGGTGATTGAACGCCACGCATTCGTTGGCGAACCAGAAGAGGAGCTTGAGGCCTTGTCGGGGGGAAGGACGGCCGAAGCCAGAGTCCTTAAGGTCTTGTATGGTGCTGAGCCGACTACCTTCTTCTCTGACAGACCGCACCATCTTGAACTGTAGGGATAGAGAGATAGAAGGGGGGTTGGAGAGACAGCGAGAGAGAGAGAGAGAGAGAGAGAGAGAGAGAGAGAGAGAGAGAGAGAGAGAGAGAGAGAGAGAGAGAGAGAGAGAGAGAGAGAGAGAGAGAGAGAGAGAGAGAGAGAGACCCCTCCCTTAGGTCAAGGATGGCTAGCAGAAAACTGTGAGAACTCCAAAACTGTGTCTCTCCCATTGTCTCTGTTAGCTCTTTGGGCTTGTATTTGTCTTTGTTTGTGTTCATAGTTTGTGACCCGAGATGTGTCTCTCACTGTGTCCAACAAAGATTTACAGTAGACACGTCCTGGGATGCCTTTTTTGCATTAGTGGTCTGTGGGAAGAGGCTAATGGTCATGTATCATTGGTTATGGTTGGTTATGTGGCGTCACTATGGCGACAGAGATGGATGGCTGCAGTTTTTCCAAATCACTGCCTCTTGTTGCTGAGTGACAACACATTGCTGGTACTGAAATAGATTATTCAGCAGCACTGTAACATCGAGAAAAATGTGTCTCCTATCCCACACTATAGACAGACATAATTCTCATTGCATGGCGTAAGGTTTGGTAAAACCATGGCTTCCTTCCATCAGCCTGGCTGACGCGACCAACGTGAACTGGTGTCAGCCAGAATATCCTTCCATGGCTTCAAGTTCACAAAACAGCTTGCTTATTAATATCATTTAACAGTATATTAAAACAGCAGGTGTATCATTCTTCATAGGAACTTTGGGTTTATCCAAACCATGGCTTCATTGGAACTGTCAACTCTCATTGGAACTCAAAAAGCCTGGAATCAGTAAGTGAAAATAAGGAAATAAAAACTTTTGGCCTGAGGAGAAAGATCTCTCTTTCTACTACTGGAGATGCTCCTGATATCCTACTACAGTATTGTACTGCACAGATTTTGTCTGGATATAAGTCTATGGTCTGGACTCTGAGGCCCTGCGTGAACTTATTCTGTTTCGTTTGGCGTCATTCTGGCCCCATTGCCGTGGTTGAGCTGAAAATAAGCTACAATATAACCCTTGGTTGCTCACAGTTGTAACATTCTCTCTCTACCACAAGAGTATGCTCATCAGCTGCCCAATAAATATGTTCATTACATTTACATTTTAGTCATTTAGCAGACGCTCTTATCCAGAGCGACTTACAGTTAGTGAGTGCATACATTATTTATTTAATTTATTTTTCATACTGGCCCCCTGTGGGAATCGAACCCACAACCCTGGCGTTGCAAACGCCATGCTCTACCAACTGAGCTACACCCCTCATAGTCAAAGTTGGTCTGACTGACTGAGTGGGTGTCAACTGTCACTATTTATTGGCTATGTTGTTCACAGTGATGTCTCTCCGTGATAATTTTCTTCTATCTTAAATATAACATTGCATTTATTTTCTTATTTTTGAAGAAACTTTCAAAGTTCTTGACATTTTCCGGATTGACTAACCATGTCTTAAAGTAATGATGGACTGTTATTTCTCTTTGCTTATTTGAGCTGTTCTTGCCATAATATGGACTTGGTATTTTACCAAATAGTGCTATCTTCTGTATACCACCCCTACCTTGTCACAACACAACTGATTGGCTCAAACGCATTAAGAAGGAAAGAAATTCCACAAATTAACTTGACACAAGGCACACCTGTTCATTGAAATGCATTCCAGGTGACTACCTCATGAAGCTGGTTGAAAGAATGCCAAGAGTGTGCAAAGCTGTCATCAAGGCAAAGGGTGGCTACTTTGAAGAATTGCAAATATAAAATATATTTTGATTTAGCACTTTTTTGGTTACTACATGATTCCTTATGTGTTATTTCATAGTTTTGATGTCTTCACTATTATTGTACAATGTAAAAATAAAGAAAAACCCTGGAATGAGTAGGTTTGTCCAAACTTTTTACTGGTACTGTATATATATATATATATATATATTACTGTAAATATTGATCACATTCCTTGTGTATGATCATATATTTTGATACATTGAATGTTAATATTGTGAACCTATGTTATATATTTTTTACCACCTGGGATATGGATGCCTGATGGAGACCTAAGTGTTGAAACATTGTAATAAATAAATATCACCTGGGAGCATGAGCAGCAGTGTGCGGCGTTTTCCTTTCTGTTAATGCAGGGTAATCATGAGACTTATATTGAATAAGAGGTCAAAAGGTTGGCTTTTTAGCATTCATTGCCATGGTTGTCAATTGTACTGCAGAAATGGTCACAGAAAATAGAGGTTGTGGTGGCAGCGGCAGAGAAGTACTTGGGATTGTGAGGATTTATTGCAGAACAGCTGCAGGGGGTGTTGAGTGGTAGTGATATGTCCTCTCAGATCGTTGGTCTGGAGTAGGACTGGTTAAATAGTGGAATGGGTGGTGTCGTTTTTAGAGAGGGCTAATAGTTGTCAGGGCAATTTTCCTTTTTATTTTTCCTAATTTTGTATTATCGTAGAAAATAATATAATGTAGGTAGGTGGTGAATAGCCTCACACACCAGTACAGTAGGTGGCGGTGTATGCAACTAAAAATTGGATGCGACCCACCAACCAAATCCCGAAGAAGAAGAAGAAGCTGAAGAAGAAGAAGAAGAAATCCCACATTCTTGCAGGTCAACCTCCCAGTGGAGGCTCCACAAAGGAGGAACAGGAGGACCATCCTCCTCAGTGAATTTCATAAAAATAAAAATAGTGAAACATTAAAAAAGTTATCCTTTATAGAAAAAACTATACTAAATATACAGAATTTTTATTCCAGACTCTGACATTGCTTGTTCTGATATTTCTTAATTTCTTTATTTTTTATTTTTGGGATTTGTGTGTATTGTTCTAATTACGGGGTACTTATATAGTCATGTTACACTATATGCACAAGTGGGTAACCTGTACAAGTGTGAGGTGTGAAATGGGAATGTGTTTTGTTGCATATCCCACTCCCCTCAGAGAGTGGGGGTCACGGCAATGGATCAGCCAATATTGATGGCGACCCTGGAGCAATTACAGTAACTTGCCTTGCTCAAGGGAAGAATTACCACCAGGCTACCTACAGTATTGCTCTTTTGGAGCTAGAAACATAAGCATTTCACTGCACCTGCGATAACATCTGCAAAATATGTGTGTGCAACCAATAAAATTTGATTTGATTCGATTTTTTGATTAGGTGCACTACTTTCCATGGTTTCGTTACAAAACCATGCTGTTTTTAGACTTTCTATTTTTACAGTGCAGTTTCGCACTGCAGCCGTCCCTAATCTTTACTAAGACTCCACTATGGGGAAGAGACAAATAAAGCACTTACCATATCCTCAAAAGGTCAAACTCTATACAATAAACACTACTTTATTTGGCATTAGCTCTAGTCTGAATCCCACATTTTAACACTTTCAATTAATCTAGTCTGAACAGGTTTTTGGTGCTTGTCACCTTGGCCGTGTGGTTGATGATATCAGTCAGAGATGGTGTATTTCTCCCTGCCTCTGTTTTCTATCATCTCTGTTTCTCTACAGCCCCACCACATCCTGTCTAGCTTAGAGACAGAGACCCTAACTACACGTCTTCATAAAGAGAAATAAACATAATTCATCATACCCCTTGTATCTTCAAATTATCTTATGAGCATTTAATCCAAGTAAGATGCTATTGGTGAGCTTGTGGTTGTGTATGTCACAGCAAGTAGAAGATAGTGTTAAACCTGAACACATCTCAAACACCCAGAACCCGTCTCTCTTGCCCTCCTGTCTGTGCATGGCAACCACACTTTCCAGTTCCGGCTAAGCCTGGCAAATCATTATTACCACACGATTCAAGCACTTTAAAATGATTTCCAATGGTTCATGCATTTTTGAACGATCATGATTGTGTCTCCATTTAGCAACGTTTCCTACTGCACTCTGTATTACCTTACTGATGGAGCTCTCTCTCTCTCTCTCTCTCTCTCTCTCTCTCTCTCTCTCTCTCTCTCTCTCTCTCTCTCTCTCTCTCTCTCTCTCTCTCCTCTCTCTCTCTCTCTCTCTCTCTCTCTCTCTCTCTCTCTCTCTCTCTCTCTCTCTCTCTCTCTCTCTCTCTCTCTCTCTCTCTCTCTCTCTCTCTCTCTCTCTCTCTCTCTCTCTCTCTCTCTCTCTCTCTCTCATTGTATGTCTGTCTTTGTTGAATGCACTTATTGTAAGTCACTCTTGATAAGAGTGTCTGCTAAATGTGGGTGCAGGGGACTGAGAGCATGGTTTGTGGTGTCAGCTCTCTTGCTTGAGAGAAGCTGTGCAGAGATAGAGGAAGGTACCACATCTCCATATAAGGAGAATGAGAGCGACTGACCCATGTAGGCTACTGACCTCAGAGAGAACAAATAAGCAATAACCACACGCTGACATAGATGGCGATAGAGAAGCTTATATGCACACACAGACAATATGGGGGTGTTGTGGTGGTTGATGGAATCCATGTATGTTGACACTCGTTCATTTTGAAACATGTATTTGTGTAGTTTTACTTGAGCTAAAGCAACCACAAGGCTCCCACTCTCTCTCTGCTTGTGGGTGTTGTTTTGAGACTAACTTCAGGGCCTTATTCAAAGAACCTTGCAGAGTGATGTACAGAAGGTGTCTGTACAGTATGTTCTATACAGCATATTTCTATCAGGACCACACCATGGTCATAGAAGAAGACATGCCACCCTGATCTGATAGAGGCAACATCCGTAATAACTTTCAAATACAGTGCTATTTACTCCACCACAGTATTGAAAGATGTAGCAGCTGCACTTTATATAGCATTTTCTTTGAACTGCATTTATTTGTCTTGACACATGAACTACCATTCTCTCTAATGGACATAAACATTCAGTAACCTTCATTGTAAATGTACATAATATCCTGGCCTGATACCCTGGCCTTCAGGCAGTTTTCCTTTCTATCTATTGCATCATACTTCATAGGCTGTTTGAAAATATGATGCAATAGATAAGCAGCAGGTGATGGCTTTATCAATCTGTCATCTAGAGCCGGGTTTCCCAAACTCAGGTTCATGTTTTGGTTTCTTCCCTAGCACTACACAGCTCATCATCAAGCTTTAATTATTTTAATCAGCTGTGTAGTGCCTGGGCAAAAAACAAAACCTGCACCCTGGGGGTTATGCGGGACCGAGTTTGGGGAACCCTGATCTAGAGATACACCGGAATAACCTATTCAAGTGTCAAAACACCTTGATATCCTATTCAATGTAAGTACATGAGATCAACCACAACAACCTACTGACATTTTTTTTTTTTTTTAAGTGTCTTTATGAAATAAAAAATTACACATTTTGGGATGTACCTTTCTTTACAACAGTTATTTCTACAGTATGGCAAGTAATACAGCTAATCAATAATACACAATGCTACTTTTACTGTATTGCAACATACAGCAAGTTAACTTATGAAGGGAATTAGAGAGACCAGTACAGTTATATGTAAAATGATGTTGATGGTACATTCAGCACTGTATGTCTGATTGTGGCCAAGGTAAATTATTCATTTAAACGTTAAAGCAGTTGATGAGCTATTTGCAAAGGCACATTTCAACCCACCACACAGCTTGTTCATCCCACCCACCCCTGAAGTACAATCTTCTAGGTTTCAGCTGGCTGCGTTAGCTGACGCAACACACCCACACAGATCTCTGGTTACCCCACACAGGCCCCCAACCCTCCCACAATCTGGCTGCTCCTCCCAAACGTATTCCTGAGGTACCTTTTCTTTGTTCAGTCACCTGCAGCCCAGCCTCAAATCAGGGAGATTACAAAGACTCTTCCAAGCAGCGTTGTTTTGCTAGCCCATTGGTTTACAATTTCAACCAACCTACTTTCTCTCACTAACTTTGCTCTCTGCTTTTCAAAGGATTGATTGGTCACCCACCATTCATCAACATTCAAAGATTCTCTGGAGATTATGAAGTGAGAGAATGAATGCACACAGAATCGGTTAGACAGATACAGCTCTTTTTGAGGGACACATACAGGATAAGTGAACTGTGTTACAGTAAATGTATCTTATCTTTGTTGCCATCTCCCTATGGTGAAGAACACTGCAAAGATTATTGGGAACACCACCAAGGCTGATGCTGGGATAACACGATAGTATCTTCCTCCATGCCTCGCGTCTTTGTTGTGGAGTTGTGTGGGGGGAAAACAAATACAGTACATGACATACAGTGTCTTTAGAACCCAAGCTTGAATGAAACCCTAGTGCATTCGGAAAGTCAGACCCCTTGACTTTTTCTACATTTTGTTACGCTACATCCTTATTCTAAAATTGATGAAATCTTTTTTTTCCCCTCATCAATCTACACACAATTCAAACCCTTTACTCAGTACTTTGTTCAATTACCTTTGGCAGCAATTACAGCCTTGAGTCTTCTTGGGTATGACGCTATAAGCTTGGCACACCTGTATTTGGGGAGTTTCTCCCATTATTTTCTGAGGAGTGGCTTCCGTCTGGCCACTACCATAAAGGCCTGATTGGTGGAGTGCTGCAGAGATGGTTGTCCTTCTGGAAGGTTCTCCCAACTCCACAGAGGAACTCTGGAGCTCTGTCAGAGCGACCATCAGGTTCTTGGTCACCTCCCTGACTAAGGCCCTTCTCCCCCGATTGCTCAGTTTGGTCGGGTGGCCAGCTCTAGGAAGAGTCTGGGTGGTTCCAGACTTTTTCCATTTAAGAATGATGGAGGCCAATGTGTTCTTGGGGACCTTCAATGCTGAAGACATTTTTTGATACCCTTCCCCAGATCTGTGCCATGACACAATCCTGTCTCAGGGCTCTACGGACAATTCCTTCGACCTCATGGCTTGGTTTTTGTTCTGACATGCACTATCAACTGTGGGACCTTTATATAGACAGTGCCTTTCCAAATCAAGTCCAATCAATTGAAATTACCACAGGTGGACTCCAATCAAGTTGTAGAAACATCTCAAGGATGATCAATGGAAACAGGATGCACCTGAGCTCAATTTCAAGTCTCATAACAATGGGTCTGAATACCGTAAATAAGGTATTTCTGTTTTTTTTTCTAAAAACCTGTTTTCGCTTTGTCATTATGGGGTAATGGGTGTAGATTGATGAAGGGCAAAAAAACAATTTAATCCATTTTAGAATAAGGCTGTAACATAACAAAATGTGGAAAAAGTGAAGGGGTCTGGCATTTGCAGGACGTTTGGCATTTACCAGAGAACACCAAGATTGGCAAATTCGCCACTGGCGCACTGTGCTCTTCACAGATGAAAGCAGGTTCACACTGAGCACGTGACAGACGTGACAAAGTCTGGAGACGCCGTGGAGAACGTTCTGCTGCCTGCAACATCCTCCAGCATGACCGGTTTGGCGGTGGGTCAGTCATGGTGTGGGGTGGCATTTCTTTGGGGGGGCCGCACAGCCCTCCATGTGCTCGCCAGAGGTAGCCTGACTGCCATTAGGTACCGAGATGAGATCCTCAGAATCCTTGTGAGACCATATGCTGGTGCGGTTGGCCCTGGGTTCCTCCTAATGCAAGACAATGCTAGACCTCATGTGGCTGGAGTGTGTCAGCAGTTCCTGCAAGAGGAAGGCATTGATGCTATGGACCGCCCGTTCCCCAGACCTGAATCCAATTGAGCACATCTGGGACATCATGTCTCGCTCCATCCACCAACGCCACGTTGCACCACAGACTGTCCAGGAGTTGGCAGAAGCTTTAGTCCAGGTCTGGGAGGAGATCCCTCAGGAGACCATCCGCCACCTCATCAGGAGCATGCCCAGGCGTTGTAGGGAGGTCATACAGGCACGTGGAGGCCACACACACTACTGAGCCTCATTTTGACTTGTTTAAGGACATTACATCAAAGTTGGATCAGCCTGTAATGTGGTTTTCCACTTTAATTTTGAGGGTGACTCCAAATCCAGACCTCCATGGGTTGATAAATTTGATTTCCATTGATAATTTTTATGTGACTTTGTTGTCAGCACATTCAACTATGTAAAGAAAAAAGTATTTAATAAGATTATTTCATTCATTCAGATCTAGGATGTGTTATTTTAGTGTTCCCTTTATTTTTTTATTTTTTTTGAGCAGTGTACATTTCCTTCAGAAAGTATTCACACCCCTTGACTTTTTCCACATTTTGTTGTGTTACAGCCTGAATTTAAATGTATTAAATTGAGATTTTTGTGTCACTGGCCTACACACAACACCCCATAATGTCAAAGTGGAATGTTTTTAGACATTTTTACAAATTAATTAAATATTTAAAGCTGAAATGTCTTAAGTCAATAAGTATTCAACCCCTTTGTTATTGCCTAAATACGTTCAGGACAAAATAATGTGCTGAACAAGTCACATAATAAGTTGCATGGACTCTATGTGCAATAATAGTGTTTAACATGATTTTTGAATGACTACCTCATCTCTGTACCCCACACATACAATTATCTGTAAGGTCCCTCAGTTGAGCAGTGAATTTCAAACACAGATTCAACCACAAAGACCAGGGAGGTTTTCTAATGTCTCACAAAGAAGGCCACCTATTGGTAGATGGGTCAAAATATAAAAAACTAACATTGAATATATCCCTTTGAGCATGGTGAAGTTATTAATTACACTTTGGATGGTGTATCAATACACCCAGTCACTCCAAAGATACAGACATCCTTCTTAACTCAGTTGCCTGTCATGAGGTGAGGTGTATGTGTGGTGGAAGTCAGGCGCAGGACACCGAGGCTCAGTCCAACAGAGTTTACTCAAAATTTCCAAAAGGAAACGGAAAACAAACGACCTCAAACAACAAGAGGCGAGCATTTACGCAACATGCGTAAAACACAAAAAATGCAAACAAGAAACAAAACACGCAGCACAACGACAGGCGAACAACAACACACAATCCTACCCAGCAAAAAGACGGAACTTATAGGACAGGTGATGAATACACAATAGGACACAGGTGTGACAGACAGACAAAAGCAATCACACACAGAAACATAGATCGGTGGCAGCTAGTACTCCGGGGACGGCGACCGCCGACGCCTGCTCGTACCAGGAGGGGGAGCAGCCTCGGCAGAATCCGTGACAGTACCCCCCCCTTGACGCGCGGCTCCAGCCGTGCGCCGACCCCGGCCTCGGGGACGGCCAGGAGGACGCGGACCCGGGCGCGTGGGATGCCCACGGTGGAAATCAGTCAGGAGGGATGGATCGAGGATGTCCCTCCTGGGCACCCAGCACCGTTCCTCCGGACCGTACCCCTCCCACTCCACGAGATACTGGAGACCACTCATCCGGCGCCTCGAGTCCAAGATGGTCCGGACTCTGTACGCCGGGGCCCCCTCGATGTCCAAAGGGGGCGGAGGGGTCTCTCCTATCTCATTCTCCTGGAGTGGACCAGCTACCACCGGCCTGAGAAGAGACACATGGAACGAGGGGTTAATATTTTTGTACTCTATAGGCAGTTGTAACCTGTAACACACCTCGTTCAACCTTCTCAGGACTTTAAAGGGCCCCACAAACCGCCGACCCAGCTTCCGGCAGGGCAGGCGGAGGGGCAGGTTTCGAGTCGAGAGCCAGACTCGATCTCCCGGTGCGTACACCGGCCCCTCACTGCGGTGGCGATCGGCGCTCGCCTTTTGTTGACGGATGGCACGCTGCAGATGGACATGGGCAGCGTCCCACGTCTCCTCCGAGCGCCGAATCCACTCGTCCACCGCAGGGGCCTCGGTCTGGCTCTCGTGCCACGGTGCCAGGACCGGCTGATACCCTAAAATACACTGGAAAGGTGTTAATCCGGTGGAGGAGTGGCGGAGAGAGTTCTGGGCCATCTCTGCCCAGGGGATATACCTCGACCACTCCTCCGGCCGGTCCCGGCAATAGGACCTCAAAAACCTACCCACATCCTGGTTCACACGTTCAACCTGCCCATTGCTCTCTGGGTGGTACCCCGAGGTAAGGCTAACCGAGACCCCCAGGCGTTCCATGAAAGCCCCCCAGACTCTGGAGGTGAACTGGGGACCTCGGTCGGACACAATATCCTCGGGGACCCCATAGTGCCGGAACACGTGGGTAAAGAGGGCCTCGGCGGTCTGTAGGGCAGTAGGGAGACCCGGCAGTGGGAGGAGACGACAGGCCTTAGAAAACCGATCCACAACGACCAAAATGGTGGTATTACCCTGGGAAGGGGGTAGATCGGTCACAAAATCTACCGAGAGGTGGGACCATGGTCGTTGTGGAACGGGCAGAGGATGTAACTTACCTCTGGGCAAATGTCTAGGTGCCTTACACTGGGCACATACCGAGCAGGAGGAGACATAAACCCTCACATCCCTGGCTAACGTTGGCCACCAGTATTTTACGCTAAGGCAGTGCACCGTCCGACCAATACCAGGATGTCCAGAGGAGGGTGATGTATGAGCCCAAGAAATAAGCCGATCACGAACCTCGAGCGGAACGTACGTCCGCCCCACAGGACACTCGGGGGGAGTAGGGTCGGTACGCAGCGCCCGCTCGATTTCCGCATCGACCTCCCATACTACCGGAGCCACCAGACAAGACTCCGGCAGTATGGAAATAGGCTCAATGGACCTCTCCTCTGTGTCATACTGCCGGGACAGGGCGTCTGCCTTACCGTTCTGGGACCCAGGGATGTATGTGATCTTAAAAACAAACCGGGTCTGGAACATGTTCCACCTAGCCTGACGAGGGTTCAATCTCCTAGCTGCCCGGATGTACTCCAGGTTACGGTGATCAGTCAGAATGAGGAAAGGGTGTTGAGCCCCCTCAAGCCAATGCCTCCACACCTTTAGGGCCTGGACTACAGCTAACAGCTCCCTGTCCCCAACGTCATAATTGCGCTCCGCCGAGCTGAGCTTCTTAGAGTAGAATGCACAGGGGCGGAGCTTAGGTGGCGTGCCGGACCGTTGTGACAGGACTGCCCCAATACCGGTCTCGGACGCGTCCACCTCTACTTGGAAAGGCAAAGAGGGATCCGGATGCGCCAGCACCGGGGCCGAGGCGAACAGGTTCTTCAGTTTGACAAATGCCCTGTCCGCCTCAGTTGACCACTGCAAGCGCACCGGACCCCCCTTTAGCAGGGACGTAATGGGAACTGCAACCTGTCCAAAGCCCCGGATAAACCTCCGGTAGTAATTAGCAAAACCCAAGAACCGCTGCACCTCTTTTACGGTGGTTGGAGTTTGCCAATTACGCACAGCCGATACCCGATCTACCTCTATCTCCACGCCAGACGCGGACAACCGATAACCCAAAAAGGAGACGGACTCCTGGAAGAACAGGCATTTCTCTGCCTTGACATACAAGTCATGCTCCAACAGTCGTCTCAATACTCGGCGCACCTGGGCTACATGCTCGGCTCGTGTAGAAGAGTACACCAGGATGTCGTCGATGTAAACTACTACACCCTGCCCATGCATGTCCCGGAAAATCTCGTCAACAAAGGATTGGAAGACTGAAGGAGCATTCATTAACCCGTATGGCATGACGAGATACTCGTAATGACCCGAGGTGGTACTAAATGCTGTCTTCCATTCATCCCCCCCCTTAATGCGCACCAGATTGTACGCGCTCCTGAGATCTAACTTTGTGAAGAATCGCGCTCCGCGTAATGATTCCGTCATCGTCGCAATCAGTGGCAGTGGGTAGCTGTATTTAACTGTAATCTGATTGAGACTACGATAATCAATACACGGGCGCAATCCCCCGTCCTTCTTCTTCACAAAGAAGAAACTCGAGGAGACTGGGGAAATAGAGGGCCGTATGTATCCCTGTGCCAAGGACTCGGCTATGTATGTCTCCATAGCCGCTGTCTCCTCTTGAGACAGGGGATACACATGACTCCTGGGAAGAGCTGCTCCAGTCTGGATATTTATCGCACAGTCCCCCTGTCTATGAGGAGGTAGCCTTGCTGCCCTCGATTTACTAAAGACCAGTGCTAAATCCTCATACTCGGGGGGAATGCGCAGTGCGGGCACTTGGTTCGGACTCTCTACCGAGGTCGCCCCTATGGAAACACCTAGACATCTCCCTACACACTGGGCAGACCACTCCATAAGAGCCCTCTGTTGCCACGCTATGGTAGGATCGTGGGTACTTAACCAGGGAAGCCCCAACACCACTGGGTACGCAGGAGAGTCAATCAGATAGAACTGAATGATCTCCTCATGACCCCCCTGCGTAGTCATCGTCAGCGGTGCTGTGACATCCCTGATCAGACCCGACCCCAACGGCCGGCTGTCTAATGCATGGACAGGGAATGGAACTTCTACCGGCCGAAGGGGAATTCCTAACCTAGCACAAAATTTACGATCAATAAAGTTCCCAGCTGCGCCTGAATCTACTAGCGCCTTATGCTGGGAATGAGGTGCCACCTGTGGAAAACGCACAGGAATACTCATGTGACCAACAGAGAGCTCTGGGTAAGTGGGGCGCCTACTCACCTGAAATGACTCCCCAGTGCGTGACCTGTTGTCCCCTCTCTCAGAAGACCCTCCCCAGCACCTGGCCGTGGTGTGTCCTCCACGGCCACAGTTGGTGCAGGGGTTGGCCCTCCTCGGGTTCTCCCTCCTCCTCTCTCTAGCGCCAGCACCCCCGAGCTCCATAGGAATAGGCTCGGAGGTGCTGGAGGATGGAATGGACGACCCCCACTCGGGACGTCCGCGGGTAGCCAGCAGGGTGTCTAGACTGATGGAGATGTCCACCAGCTGGTCGAACGACAGGTTGGTGTCCCTGCAGGCCATCTCACGACGAACGTCCTCTCGTAGGCTACACCGATAGTGGTCAATGAGGGCCCTCTCATTCCATCCCGCATCCGCTGCTAGTGTCCGGAACTCCAGTGCGAACTCCTGTGCGCTCCTCTTCCCCTGTCGGAGGTGGAATAGACGCTCTCCCGCCGCTTTCCCCTCAGGTGGATGATCGAAGACAGTCCTGAAGCGGCGGGAAAACTCCGCGTAGGTGATGGTGGCGGCGTCTATTCCCCTCCATTCGGCGTTGGCCCACTCCAACGCCTTCCCGGAGAGACAGGAGATGAGGGCGGAGACGCTCTCGTATCCCGAGGGCGCCGGGTGTATGGTGGCAAGGTAAAGTTCTACCTGTAGGAGAAAGCCCTGACACCCGGCTGCAGAACCGTCATATGCCCTCGGGAGCGAGAGCCGAATGCCACTGGGTTCCGGTGCTGAGAGAGGAGGACTGGCCGTTGGTGCTGGGATGGTGTGAGAAGGCGTGGGCACCTCCCGATTCATCAACCGGCGCAGACTGTTGGACACCTCGTCCATGGCGACCCCGAGTTGCCGGATCATGGCGTCCTGGTAATTAATCCGGTCCTCCAAGGAATCGGGTATCGCCGCTGTTCCTGCTGACTCCATGGAGATGGTGTGTTGTTCTGTCATGAGGTGAGGTGTATGTGTGGTGGAAGTCAGGCGCAGGACACCGAGGCTCAGTCCAACAGAGTTTACTCAAAATTTCCAAAAGGAAACGGAAAACAAACGACCTCAAACAACAAGAGGCGAGCATTTACGCAACATGCGTAAAACACAAAAAATGCAAACAAGAAACAAAACACGCAGCACAACGACAGGCGAACAACAACACACAATCCTACCAAGCAAAAAGACGGAACTTATAGGACAGGTGATGAATACACAATAGGACACAGGTGTGACAGACAGACAAAAGCAATCACACACAGAAACATAGATCGGTGGCAGCTAGTACTCCGGGGACGGCGACCGCCGACGCCTGCTCGTACCAGGAGGGGGAGCAGCCTCGGCAGAATCCGTGACATTGCCAGAGAGGAAGGAAACCACTCAGGGATTTCACCATGAGGCCAATTTAAAACAGTTACAGAGTTTAATGGCTGTGATAGGAAAAAACTGAGGATGGATCAACAACATTGGAGTTAATCCACAATACTAAAATAAATGACAGAGTGAAAAGAAGGAAGCCATTACAAAATAAATAAAAACATTTCAAAACATGCATCCTGTTGCAATAAGGCACTAAAGTTAAACAAAAAAATGTGGCAAATTTACTTTATGTCCTGAATGCAAGGCGTTGTTTGGGGCAAATCCAACACAATACATCACTGAGTACCACTTTTCATATTTTCAAGCATGGTGGTGGCTACATCATGTCATGGTTATGCTTGTCATCGGCAAGGTCTTGGGAGTTTTTTAGGATACAAATAAATGGAATAGAGCTAAGCACAACCTGATTCAGTCTGATTTCCAACAGAATGGGAGACAAACTCACCTTTCAGCAGGACAATTACCTAAAGCAAAAAGCCAAATATACACTGGAGTTGCTTACCAAGACAACATTGAATGTTCCTGAGTGGCCTAGCTACAGTTTTGACTTAAATCGGCTTGAAAATGTATGGCAAGACTTGAAAAAGGCTGATTAGCAATGATCAACAACAAACTTAACAGAGCTTGAATAATAAGAATAATGTGCAAATATTGTACAATCCAGGTGTGCGAAGCTCTTAGAGACTTACCCAGAAAGACACAGCTGTAACCACTGCCAAAGATGCTTCTACAAAGTATTGACTCAGGGGTGTGAATATGTAAATGAGATATTTCTGTATTTCATTTTCAACAAATATGTAAAAAAATTTAAAAACATAATTTCACTTTGTCATTCTGGGGTATTGTGTGTAGATGGGTGAGAAATATTTATTTTTAAAATCCGTTTGAAATTTAGGCTGTAACACAACAAAATGTGAAATAAGTCAACGGGTATAAATACTTTCTGAAGGCACTGTGTGTACAAAACACTAGGAACACCTTCCTAATATTGAGTTGCCCCCGCTTTTGCCCTCAGAACAGCCTCAATTCACTGGGGCATGGACTCTACAAGGTGTCGAAAGCATTCCACAGGGATGTTGGCCCATGTCAACTCCATTGCTTCCCACAGTTGTGTCAAGTTGGCTGGATGTCCTTTGGGTGGTGGACCATTCTTGACACACACAGGGAAACTGGTTAGTGTGAAAAACCTAGCTGCATTGTAGTTCTTGACACACTCAAACCAGTGCGCCTGGCACCTACTGCCATACCCTGTTCAAAGGCACTTAAATATTTTGTCTTACCCATTCGCCCTATGAATAACACACATACACAATCCATGTCTCAATTGTCTCAAGGCTTAAAAATCCTTCTTTAAACTGTCTCCTCCCCTTCATCTACACTGATTCAAGTGGATTGAACAGGTGACCATGACATCAATAAGGGATTATAGCTTTCACCTGGATTCACCTGGTCAGTCTATGTCATGGAGAGAGCAGGTTTTCCTAATGTTTTGTACATTCAGTGTATATATATCACATAATAGAATATAGAAGGCTACCATACAAGATGATGCAAACTGCAAACAGTTCACAGTTCACGGCCCCGTGTAGCTCAGTTGGTAGAGCATGGCGCTTGCAACGTCAGGGTTGTGGGTTTGTCTCCCACGGGGGGCCAGTATGAAAATGTATGCACTCACTAACTGTAAGTCGCTCTGGATAAGAGTGTCTGCTAAATTACTAAAAAAACAACCTACAGTACACTCTGGTTCATCACTACACAACAAATCTACTAACCGCTTCCCCTATCTCAAGAGGGATGGGTTTTATAGTCTAATGAGCTGATGGCAATAATGGACTGTATGATTTCTCACACCTACGTATTCTCCAAGGCCTCCATCTCCACAGGGTGTTGCGATGCTGACGGTGATGATGTGATTACTGACAGGGTTGGCAGCTACACCACTGTGGATGGAGTTGTAATATTCTCTCTCTCTACCTCCTGAAGGAGAGACAGGCTGGGGATGAGATCAGTGGTGTAATCATTAGTCCAAACAGTTGCAACTAAAACGACAGGTTCTATTGGACAAATTCAAGTAGGTCCCTCCCCGTTCAGTTTGCTTCTGTTTAAGAAACGTTTTGCAACAGAATCGGCGTAATGATACACCACAGAGGGAAGCTGGTCTGGTTGAGTCTATTCTCTCCTCTGTACAAGAACAAGGTCATAACTTTCCCGTTCTTCGCAGTGTACACCACTGAACAGCTCGAGCTTTATAGCAATGAACCATTTGTTCGGATGGAGAAGGCTTGCCAGACTGATGTTCATGCTGCTATATTTTGTAATTGATGGTATGTTTATTTTGTTGTTACTGATTTGCTGCACTAACTAAAAGTGTATGTGGGAGATGATAGGTAAGTAGCCTAAACATTATCTATTTTTGCATGTTTGCTGTGTCTCCTGACAAGGGAGCCTAGACTAGCAGTCGTAGTGCGTGGAGCACAGACCGAATACGACTTTCCCTAACTGCATTCCCAACCCCCTCTCCCCCCAGTGTGTAGCCAATCGCTAAGACTCATTTTAAAATAACGTTCCTCTCATATCCTCCTGTATCCTGTCATTAGACAAATATTTACAGTAAGGGATAGATAATGACAGAGTGTAGATTCTAAAACAGAGCTCTTTCATGCGAAGAAAGAGGCGTAGGCTATAAAAGTTTGCAATCTATACAGCAACTACAGAGAATGCCAATACTTTGATTCATATATTAACTTATATGAAAGATTAATAATATTTTGGAAACAACAGGCTGACAACCTTTTATAATTATCTGAGACAGACTGTATCAAGTAATTTGAAACTCATTTGCCTTTCTATTTGCATTTTTTGCAAACTGACAGAGCTTACAGGCTCATTGTGTTTAGGCTCACAGTGCCTAAACACTATGGATGTGATAAAACATGCACCTTTATGGTGTTGGGACTTGGGAATTCCCTCAACCATGTTGAATCATTGAAGGACAATGGACATGGCTTCATCCCCAAAATGAAGAAATCCTTTCATGGATATCAATATCTAAAAGTCATTAGGTAAAATGAACATTCAAACTCAGTGGTATTTAAGCTACATTCGAATGGGACGTTAGATTGTTCCCCTATAAACAGGAAATGTTGGTGGTTTCCTGTGATTATGTGTCACTGGTCAGCCCATCACAAGTGTGATGTTCCTCTGGTCATGCTGCTCTGTGTCTCAATATTAATTTCATCGTGTGGGACAACAAAGCTGGGTTTTTTAGGGTGTAAGTGTCTCGCTTGAACGCCTTAACTGAGAATGAAGACATTCAAGAGCAATGATACTGTCATGATTCATGTGGGGTCAAATGACATTATGAAGGGCAGCTCAGAACAGCTGAATATGGATTTTAAAGAACTGATTGGGTTTCTACTTGACACCAACAAACGCCCCATAATATCTGGCCCTCTGCCCTCCCTAAATCATGGCATGAACGGTTCAGCAGACTTTTAGCCCTCCATAACTGGCTACGAGACTATTGCATCTCTGTGGGTGTAACTTTTATTGACAATTTTGATACCTTCTGGAAAGAAAGCTCGTATTATAAGGAGGATGGGATCCACCTAAATCATTTGGGTTCCTGGATCCTTTCACAGCATTAGAAGGCACGTTGAGACAATGACTTATCAATGACTCAAGTCCAGCTCATTTAATCCCTACCACTGTGTCGCTGAGTTGTCATAATGCTTCAGCAAATGTACATCATCCTAGGGGCGTTAGAAAACACAATGAAATTACCTAATTTATGTCCCTCTTACTGCCCGGAATGCCTCTGCTGATCTTACAGCTATTGTATGCAGTAATCATATGCTTATGAACCAGAGTAATACTGTTAGCACTGAGGTGGTGTGCCCTAGTAGGAAGTCCACTGTGTGCAGCTCACCCTGCACTAATAAAAATAACCTGAGTATGTCTACCTCTGCTAGGCTTCCCAGTAAAACAAGAAAAATAATCAAGCATCCCAGAAAAGGTTTAAAAATAGCCCACGTTAACATATGTACCTTAAGAAACAAGGTCCATGAAATCAATAATTTGTTAGTAACAGATGACGTTCATATTCTGACAATCTCTGAAACTCACTTAGATAATACATTGGATGATACAGTGGTAGCAATACAAGGTTATAACATTTACAGAAAATACAGAAATGCCAACGGGGGCGATGTTGCAGTGTATATTCAGAACTACATTCCTGTAAAGCTTAGAGAGGATCTCATGTTAAATACTGTTGAAGTAATATGGCTACAGGTTCACCTGCCTCACCTAAAGCCCATTCTGGTGGGAAGCTTCTATAGACCACCAAGTGCTAACAGTCAGTATCTGGATAACATGTGTGAAATGCTTGATTATGTACAGTATGTGATATCAATAGAGAAGTATACTTTCTGGGTGATTTAAATACTGACTGGCTTTCATCAGGCTGCCTACTCTTGAGAAAGCTTCAAACTGTAACTAGTGCCAGCAACCTGGTTCAGGTTATCAATCAACCTACCAGGGTAGTTACAAACAGTACAGGAATGAAATCATCGACATGTATTGATCATATCTTTACTAATGTAAAAAATAAATAATTGAAAGCAGTATCCAGATCCATCGGATGTAGTGATCACAATATAGTAGCCATATCTACGAAAACCAAAGTTTGAAAGGCTGGGCCTAATATTGTGTACAATAGGTCATATAATATGTTTTGTAGTGATTCCTATGTTGTTAATGTGAAGAATATTTGTTTGTCCGTGGTGTGTAATGACGAGCAACCAGACGCTGCACTTGACACATTTATGAAAATGCTTATCCCATTTACTAATAAGCGTGCACCCATTACGAAAATGACTGTAAAAACTGTTAAATCCCCATGGATTGATGAGGAATTGAAAAATTGTATGGTTGCTGGCATGTCATGCCTAAATTTGCTAATGAGCAAATGAGATGGCAAATAGGTCTGGCTGTACAACCGATTGGAAAACATACTGCAAATTGAGAAATCATGTGACTAAACTGAATAAAAATAATTAAGAAACTACAATATGAAACAAAGACAAATGACATAAAGAATGATAGTAAAAAGCTTTGGAGCACCTTAAATACAATTTTGGCCAAAAAGGCAAACTCTGCTCCATCATTCATTGAATCAGATGGCTCATTCATCACAAAACCAACTGATAATGCCAACTACTTTAATTATTTTTTCATTGGCAAGATTAGCAAATGTAGGCATGACATGCCAGCAACAAGCGCTGACACTACATATCCAAGTATATCTGACCAAATTATGAAAGACAAGCATTGTAATTTTGAATTCCATAAAGTAAGTGTGAAAGAGGTGAAACATTTTATTATTGTCGATCAACAATGACAAGCCACCGGTGTCTGACAACTTGGATGGAAAATTACTGAGGATAATAGCGGACGATATTGCCACTCCTATTAGCCAAATATTAAATTTAAGCCTACTAGAAAGTGTGTGCCCTCAGGCCTGGAGGGAAGCAAAAGTTATTCCCCTGCCTAAGAATAGTAAAGCCCCCTTAACGTGGTCCTCTGTAGCTCAGCTGGTAGAGCACGGCGCTTGTAATGCCAAGGTAGTGGGTTCGATCCCCGGGACCACCCATACACAAAGATGTATGCACGCACGACTGTAAGTCGCTTTGGATAAAAGCGTCTGCTAAATGGCATATTATTATTATTAACTGGCTCAAATAGCCAACCAATCAGCCTGTTATCAACCCTTAGTCAACTTTGACCAGATAAAATGCTATTTTACAGTAAACAAATTGACAACAGACTTTCAGCACGCTTACAGGTAAGGACATTCATCAAGCACAGCACTTTCACAAATGACTGATGATAGTCTCCTGAGTGGCGCAGTGGTCTAAGGCACTGCATCGCAGTGCGAACTGTGCCACTAGAGATCCTGGTTCGAATCCAGGCTCTGTCGCAGCCGGCCGCGACTGGGAGACTCATGGGCGGCGCACAATTGGACCAGGGTAGTGGAGGGAATGGCCGGCAGGGATGTAGCTCAGTTGATAGAGCATGGCGTTTGCAACGCCAGGGTTGTGGGTTTGATTCCCACAGGGGACAGTATATATATATGTATTCACTAACTGTAAGTCGCTCTGGATAAGAGCGTCTGCTAAATGACGTAAGTGTAATGTAATAAAAAGATTGTGGAGGCTGTTTTTTTAGACCTTAATGCGGCTTTTGACATTATCGATCACAGTCTGTTGCTGGAAAACTGATGTGTTATGGCTTTACACCCCCTGCTATATTGTGGATAAAGAGTTACCTGTCTAACAGGACACAGAGGGTGTTCTTTAATGGAAGCCTCTCTAACAAAATCCAGGTAGAATCAGGAATTCCCCAGGGCAGCTGTCTAGGCCCCTTACTTTTTTCAATCTTTACTAATGACATGCCACTGGCTTTGAGTAAAGCCAGTGTGTCTATGTATGCGGATGACTCAACAGTATACACGTCAGCTACCACAGCGACTGAAATGACAGCAACACTTAACAAAGAGCTGCAGTTAGTTTCAGAATGGGCGGCAAGGAATAAGTTAGCACTAAATATTTCAAAAACTAAAATCATTGTATTTGGGACAAATCATTCACTAAACCAAATCTTGTAATGATTAATTTGGAAATTGAGCAAGTTGAGGAGACTAAATTGCTTGGAGTAACCCTGGATTGTAAACTGTCATAGTCAAAACATGTTGATACAACAGTAGCTAGGATGGAGAGAAGTCTGTCTATAATAAAGCGCTGCTCTGCATTCTTAACAGCACTATCAACAAGGAAGGTCCTACAGGCCTTAGTTTTGTCGCACCTGGACTACTGTTCAGTTGTGTGGTCAGCTGCCACAAAGAGGGGCTTAGGAAAATTGCAATTGGCTCAGAACAGGGCAGCACGGCTGGCCCTTGGATGTACACAGAGAGCTAACATTAATAATATGCAAGTCAATCTCTCATGGCTCAAAGTGGAGGAGAGATTGACTTCATCACTACGTGTATTTGTGAGCGGTATTGACATGTTGAATGCACCGAGCTGTCTGTTTGAATTACTGGGGCACAGCTCGAACACCGATGCATACCCCACAAAAAATGCCAACAGAGGTCTCTTCACAGTCCCCAAATCCAGAACAGACTATGAAAGGCGCACATAACTACATAGAGCCATGACTACATGGAACTCTATTCCACATCAAGTAACTCATGCCAGCAGCAAAATTAGATTTAAAAAAATACAGATTAAAATGCACCTTATCGAACAGGGGGGACTGTGAAGCAACACAAACATAGACACATGCATACAAACACAAGATACCATAAGCATTATACACACATGTACACATGGATTTTGTGTTAAAGATATGTGGTAGAGGCCTGAGGGCACACACTTAATATGATGTGAAATCTGTTATGAATGTAATGTAATGTTTTTAAAATGTATAACTGCCTTAATTTTGCTGGACCCCAAGAAGAGGATCTGCTACATTGGCAGCAGTTACAGTGGGGAAAAAAAGTATTTAGTCAGCCACCAATTGTGCAAGTTCTCCCACTTAAAAAGATGAGAGAGGCCTGTCATTTTCATCATAGGTACACGTCAACTATGACAGACAAATTGAGAAAAAAATTTCCAGAAAATCACATTGTAGGATTTTTTATGAATTTATTTGCAAATTATGGTGGAAAATAAGTATTTGGTCACCTACAAACAAGCAAGATTTCTGGCTCTCACAGACCTGTAACTTCTTCTTTAAGAGGCTCCTCTGTCCTCCACTCGTTACCTGTATTAATGGCACCTGTTTGAACTTGTTATCAGTATAAAAGACACCTGTCCACAACCTCAAACAGTCACACTCCAAACTCCACTATGGTCAAGACCAAAGAGCTGTCAAAGGACACCAGAAACAAAATTGTAGACCTGCACCAGGCTGGGAAGACTGAATCTGCAATAGGTAAGCAGCTTGGTTTGAAGAAATCAACTGTGGGAGCAATTATTAGGAAATGGAAGACATACAAGACCACTGATAATCTCCCTCGATCTGGGGCTCCACGCAATATCTCACCCCGTGGGGTCAAAATGATCACAAGAACGGTGAGCAAAAATGCCAGAACCACACGGGGGGACCTAGTGAATGACCTGCAGAGAGCTGGGACCAAAGTAACAAAGCCTACCATCAGTAACACACTACTCCGCCAGGGACTCAAATCCTGCATTGCCAGACGTGTCCCCCTGCTTAAGCCAGTACATGTCCAGGCCCGTCTGAAGTTTGCTAGAGTGCATTTGGATGATCCAGAAGAGGATTGGGAGAATGTCATATGGTCAGATGAAACCAAAATATAACTTTTTGGTAAAAACTCAACTCATCGTGTTTGGAGGACAAAGAATGCTGAGTTGCATCCAAAGAACACCATACCTACTGTGAAGCATGGGGGTGGAAACGTCATGCTTTGGGGCTGTTTTTCTGCAAAGGGACCAGGACGGCTGATCCGTGTAAAGGAAAGAATGAATGGGGCCATGTATCGTGAGATTTTGAGTGAAAACCTCCTTCCATCAGCAAGGGCATTGAAGATGAAACGTGGCTGGGTCTTTTAGCATGACAATGATCCCAAACACACCTCCCGGGCAACGAAGGAGTGGCTTCGTGAGAAGCATTTCAAGGTCCTGGAGTGGCCTAGCCAGTCTGCAGATCTCAACCCCATAGAAAATCTTTGGAGGGAGTTGAAAGTCCGTGTTGCCCAGCGACAGCCCCAAAACATCACTGCTCTAGAGGAGATCTGCATGGAGGAATGGGCCAAAATACCAGCAACAGTGTGTGAAAACCTTGTGAAGACTTACAGAAAACGTTTGACCTGTGTCATTGCCAACAAGGGGTATATAACAAAGTATTGAGAAACTTTTGTTATTGACCAAATACTTATTTTCCACCATAATTTGCAAATAAATTCATAAAAAATCCTACAATGTGATTTTCTGGAATTTTTTTTCTCATTTTGTCTGTCATAGTTGACATGTACCTATGATGAAAATTACAGGCCTCTCTCATCTTTTTAAGTGGGAGAACTTGCACAATTGGTGGCTGACTAAATACTTTTTTTCCCCACTGTAATGGGGATCCATAATAAATACAAATACAAATAAGAGCTACACTAAATAACCAAAAGTATGTGGACACCTGCTCGTCAAACATTTCCTTCCAAAATCATGGTCATTAATATGGAGTTGGTCCCCCCTTTGCCGCTATAACAGCCTCCACTATTGTGGAAAGGCTTTCCACTAGATGTTGGAATATTTCTGCGGGGACTTATTTCCATTTAGTCACAAGAGCAATAGTGAGGTTGGGGACTGATATTGGGCGATTAGGCCTGGTTCGCAGTCGGCGTTCCAATTCATCCCAAAGGTGTTCGGTGGAGTTGAGGTCAGGGCTCTGTGCAGTCCAGTCAAGTTCTTCCACACCGATCTCAACAAATCATTTCTGTATGGACCTCGCTTTGTGCATGGGGGCATTGTCATGTTCAAACAGGAAAGGGCCTTCCCCACACTGTTGCCACAAAGTTGGAAGCACAGAATTGTCTAGAATTTCATTGTATGCTGTAGTTTAAGATGTCCTTCCTCTGGAACTGAGGGGTCTAGCTCCTACCACGAAAAACAGCCCCAGACCATTATTCCTCCTCCAACAAACTTTACCGTTGGCACTATGCATTAGGGCAGATAGCGTTCTCCTGGCATCCGCCAAACCCAGATTAGTCCGTCGGACTGCCAGATGGTGAAGCGTGATTCATCATTCCAGAGAACGCGTTTCCACTGCTCCAGAGTCCAATGGCGGCGAGATTTACACCACTCCAGCCGATGCTTGGCATTGCGCATTGTGATCTTAGGCTTGTGTGCGGCTGCTCGGCAATGAAAACCCATTTCATGAAGCTCCCGACGAACAGTTCTTGTGCTGACGTTGCTTCCAGAGGCAGTTTGGAACTCGGCAGTGAATGTTGCAACCGAGGACACATTTTACATGCACGCGCTTCAGCACTCGGTGGTCCCGTTCTGTGAGCTTGTGCGGCCTACCACTTCACAGCTGAGCCGTTGTTGCTCCTAGACGTTTCCACTTCACAATAACAGCACTTACAGTTAACCGGGCCAGCTCTAGCAGGGCAACATTTGACGAAATGACTTGTTGGAAAGGTGGCACCCTAGGACAGTGCCACGTTGAAAGTTACTGAGCTCTTCAGTAAGGCCATTTTACTACCAATGTTTGTCTATGGAGATTGCATGGCTGTGTGCTCGATTTTATACAGCTGTCAGCAACGAGTGTGGCTGAAATAGCCGAATCCACTAATTTGAAGGGGTGTCCACATACTTTTGTATATATAGTGTAATTAGTGGCCTACTTGTTTGGTAGCCTAATTAAAGTTGGAAATTCATTCATTGCAGATTATAAAATATATGTTTGGTGCAAGGCCGTGTATTCATGGATGCCAAGGGAAGACAATCTTCCCCAAAAGAATAACCAAAAAAAGAAACAAAATAATGTACGCCTGTCTTTGTCCTCCGGTGGCTAGCTAGCTAGCTAAAATCATCCCTTTCCTAAATTAGCCATGGATGGAGATAGGGATTAGGACTTGTGGTTTAATTTAGCCTAATTCTCAGTACTGGCCAATGATTATAACAGTGATTCTGATCCAACCATTAATTCATACATTGTGCTCCTGGCCTGAGAGGATGGAAGTTCAACATGTAGCTAGCTAGATGTAGTAGGCCTATAGACTAACGTTAACTAGCTGGCCTGGCTCATCGTTGCCAATGAAAGTTAGTTAGGCTAGCCAGCAAGCATTTTAGCCAGGCAGCCTAGAACAACAAAAACTAAAAGTGTCTAGCCTACTGTATGACAAAGTCATAGACCGTTTCCAACATGAAAGAGGAGGATGGCATTGGCGTTTCTCTACAAGTAGGGTGCTTCAACATGTTTTTTCTACCAGCATGAAAGCACGCACACACACAGAAATCCGTACCATGGACAGCCACATCATATTTAGCTTACGTTGATTGGACTAAATAGTTTTTTTTATATTTTAGTTGTCACTATACTAGATTAAGAATAGGTGATTAGCTCTTCGGAGTCTGGAGCTTTTTTGGCCGTTTTTGGGTACCTTCAATTTTGCCCTGATATACTACATAAAGAAATGTTTACCAGACCAATGTTGGGTATCTTTTTTTTCAGCACAACCTCACCTATATGATCTGTTAGTAAGTTTTTCACTTTGACATACTATTTCAACACACTGGACCCAAACACACACAGAAAACACAAAGTCCGTTTAGAAAAAAGATGGTTTTTTTATTGTAAAACCCTCAAACATGGTGAACCAAGCATTTAAAAAGCTTCAAATTGAACCACAAGGTGCAAATATGAACATATAAAAGTATTTTGGTGATATATACAAGCAATAAATAACTATTTACAATAAAAAGTAGGTATAACCACTGGCGTTTTTCTTCTATTCTAACCCTAAACCTTTTTGTGCCACTCCTCAAAACAGTTTCTGTCCAAAATGAAAAAAAAAGCTTCAAATTGAACCACAAAGTGCAAATATGAACATATAAAAGTATTCTTGAGATATATACAAGCAATACACAACTATTTACAAAAAAAGTAGGTATAGCCACTGGCCTTTACCCTATTTGTGCCACTCTTCAAAACAGTTCCTGTCCACAATGACACAGAGAGCCACATCACAGGCCTTGCACTTCCATGGTGTGACAAACCTCTTCTTGTCAACTTGTTTACAGCGTTGACAAACCCTGCGGCCTGCTGTGGCTTTGTCTTTGGCCTCTGCAACATTGGCAATGGCCACAGGAACATGGCTGGTGCTTTTTTGAAGTGGAACCCCTGTCTGGGTCACTCCGCACAGCTGGGCCACAAGTTCTGCCACAAAGTTCTTGTGCGTCATGGGTGTGACCTGTTGGGTCGCACTGATGTCACAGTGCAGGATGTATGCATTTGTTGTTCCCATGTCCAAAAAATGCAGGAAGAGGGTACGGTACCAGCGAGCAGTTCTGCGATGGGTTGAGTAATACTGGAGAAGCTGGTCTGACAGGTACTTATTGTAGGCCATGATGGGGGTAGGGCAGGGAATGTCTTTTGCTACCCAGCGTCCAGGTCCTTCCTTCACCTTCCTCTTGATTGTCTCGCCCGAAAACGCTGGGTGGATTGTGGAGCACACCGACACCTCCCGCGTATCCATCCACTTCACAAAGACCAGGCGATCCTCTCTGATCCATCTCACAGACCCCCTCTTCGATTTGCTGGTGAGGGCATTTTCTCTGCCACTAGGACACCCTTTTCTGTTGCTTCTGTAGGTCCCACAGGCTCCAAACTTCATACTTCCCAAACTCAGGAACAGTTTTGGGCTGGTGTAGAAATTGTCCATATAAATATGGTATCCTGTACCAAGATGTGATGGCTGAATGAGGTCCATAACAGCATCATATGAAAGTCCATGCACGCTGGGTGTGTGTGCTTTCCCAACATACACGTTGAAGTTTAGAGTGTAGCCATTGTTAGACTCTGCCAACACAAAGAGCTTGATCCCCCATTTGTTAGGCTTGTCCTTCATGTACTGGGTCATGCCAGTTTTGGCTTTTGTAGCCACCATCCTCTCGTCGACTGACAGTTCCTTCTTAGGATGGTAATGAGCCTGGCAGGCAGTGCGAATGTCGTCCATCAGAGGTTTGACCCTGAACAGTTTGTCATGCTGGGGTGTACCTTTGCGCTGGTCATTTATGACATCCTCCTCTGGATCACTTAGGTGGATGTTCCATGAGATGGACCGGAATCTGTCTCTTGGCATGACCTTCGCTGGCAATGAAACAGACAATATGTGGCTTTGTTTCCAGTAGTCCTGGATACTAGGCAGAGTCACCAATGAGGTGTAGATGAGGAGACCCAGAAATCTGTGCAGTTCCTCCACATCAACGTCAGTCCACTGATATTTGCTCCCCTTCTGCTGATTTCTTGCTGCCTGTTTGTTGGTGTTTCTGCAGATTGTCCTCATTGTATCTGCGGCGAAGTAGAGCAGGAAGAGGTCCTTTGGTGTGTGCCCTGAATGCAAATCCACCTGGGCTCCTGGTGGTCTGCGGGGCATGAACCTACTGGCTTGTGGGGCAGTGTCAGGATCAGTCTCTGTTTTCCATGGCTCAGAGCTCTGTTCTGGCTGTGCTGCTGACTGGGCTGGAGATCTTGACCTGGTCTTGGCCTGATCCTTCCTTCCACGCCCCCTCTGTGATGGCCTCCGTCGGCTTGTTGTGGGGGTGGGGGCTGTTGATGGCCCAGGCTGCTCGTCGTCGTCGTCGTCACTATACAAAACAGGTAAACGGATTCAAGATTATTCAAAGTTCAAGATGTTCATTGGCATTTGCACTACAGTGAAGTAGAATAGAATACTATAGTAAGATAAACGAAAGCAATAAAACAAATTCATTTTAGAAAAATGTTTGTCTTCTTACCTCACGTTTTCAGCAACAAAATCAGGGTCCTCGAAGTCATCCTGGCCACTCTCATTGTCTGACGACGAACTTTCCAAAGTTTCTTCATCGCTCATTTGGAATAACAAGTCGACGGCTTGTTCAACGTGAAGTGTGCGCCTCATATTGCTTCACAAAAACGATACTGCTGACAATAAAACTCTTGAAATACTAACAATTGAAATACTAACTCGTGAAAAACTCTCCAAAACTACTCATGAACTGAACTAATTCCTCTCGTTCGTTCTTTCGCAATGGCTAGTTGTCATGGGAATGAATGTTTATATACTCGTGTGCATCCTGAAGAACCGGGTTAGCACAAGCACACGTTTTTTTCCGTTCCTTTTTATCACAAAAGACGACAAAGTTATTATAATAAATGCAAAGCGCTCATAAAAGAGCGCATATTTTGACGCACTTTTTTCATGGAATTGAAATTATCATAACTTTGGTTTTAGTTGGTGTATTTACATGAAACAAACACTCAAACGTAGCTTCGGGTCTCCATTTCTGCATGAAATCGACGGCAGCCCTCTGCGTCACTTGGTTTGGATGCTGCGCGGTCCTAAAGCCGGCCCGCGATTTGAACGCGCCGAAGCGTTCGCCGACTCGGAAGAGTTAAATGATTTTGAAATGTTGAAGTTGAAATGGTGCTGGAATAGCGGAGGCATTGTGTAACACTCTGGCTCCACGGACCTTTATTCTTGAGCCAGGGTTGTTCATGTTCATTTGTTTTGGGTGTATTTCTATGTTGGGGTGTCTAGGTTGTGGTATTTCTATGTTGGGTGTTTGTATTCATTGACTCCCAATCGGAGGTAACGAGTGTCAGCTGTTCGGCTCGTTATCTCTGATTGGGAGCCATATTTAGGCTGTATGTTGTCCTGTGGGGTTTGTGGGTTTTTGTTTCCTTGTTGCTGTCGTTATCAGTAGTGGAACTTCACGTATCGTTCTTTGTTGTTTTCTCGTGTTGCACTTTAAGTAAATAAAGTCATCATGTTTCTCGGAACACGCGCTGCGCTTTGGTCTCATCATTCACACGAGCGTGACAGAAAAACCCACCATACCAGGACCAAGCAGCGTGTCCAGGAGCCGAGGGTCTGGACATGGGAGGAGTTATTGGACGGAGAGGATCCTTGGGCACAACCGGAGGAATATCACCGCCCTCGGGAAGAGCTGGAGGCAGCCAAAGCCGAGAGGAGGTGGTACGAGGAGGCAGCGCGAAGGCGAGGCTGGAAGCCCGTGGACGTGAGGCAACCCCAAAAAGTTTTTGGGGGGGGGCACATGGCTTGGGCGGCTGGGCAGCAGGAAGCTGCCACAGGGAGTATAGGTGAGAGGGCTAACGGAGTACGGGAGCCATTGGCGAGAAGAGGCAGGGATGTGTGTGTGGCACGGCGTGAAGGACTAAGGTATGTTGCCAGTCCGGTCCGGCCCGCTCCTGATCCTCGGTTGAGGCCAGTGGTGTGTGTTCCCGGTATGGACCGGCCTGTTCCTACTCCACGCACCAGGGATACGGTGCGCTTCGCCAGCCCGGCCCGGCCTGTTCCGGCCACTCGCACCAGGGATACGGTGTGCGTCGTCAGCTCAGCCCTGCCTGTTCCTACTCCACGCACCAGGGATACGGTGTGCGTCGCCAGCCCAGCCCGGCCTGTTCCTACTCCACGCACCAGGGAAACGGTGCGCTTCGCCAGCCCGGCCCGGCCTGTTCCGGCCACTCGCACCAGGGATACGGTGCGCGTCGCCAGCCCAGCCCGGCCTGTTCCTGCTCTCCGCACTAGGCGTGAGGTGAGTCCCCAGGGTCCAGCATGCCCTGTTCCGGCTCCCCGCACTAGGCGTTATGGGAGTCCCCAGGGTCCAGCATGCCCTGTTCCGACTCCCCGCACTAGCCTTGTGATGCGTGTCCTCAGCCCGGTACCTCCAGTTCCGGCACCACGCATCAGGCCTACGGTGCGTCCCCAGGGCCAAGCATGCCCTGTTGCTTCTCCCCGCACTAGCCCTGTGATGCGTGCCCTCAGCCCGGTACCTCCAGTTCCGGCACCACGCATCAGGCCTACGGTGCGTCCCCAGGGCCAAGCATGCCCTGTTGCTTCTCCCCGCACTAGCCCTGTGATGCGTGTCCTCAGCCCGGTACCTCCAGTTCCGGCACCACGCAACAGGCCTACGGTGCGCCTCAGACGGCCAGAGTCTGCCGTCTGCCCAACGGGGCCTGAACTGTCCGTCTGCCCAACGGGGCCTGAACTGCCCGTCTGCCCAACGCCGTCTGAACTGCCCGTCTGTCCAACGCCGTCTGAACTGCCCGTCTGCCCAACGCCGTCTGAACTGCCCGTCTGCCCAACGGCGCCTGAACTGCCTGTCGGCCCAACGCCGTCTGAGCTGTCCGTCTGCCCAACGCCGTCTGAACTACCCGTCTGTACAGAGCCTACAAAGCCGCCCGTCTGCCATGAGCCTTCAGAGCCGTCCGCCAGATCGGAGCCGCTAGAGCTCTCCACCAGACAGGATCAGCCAGAGCCTTCCGCCAGACAGGATCAGCCAGAGCCTTCCGCCAGACAGGATAAGCCAGAGCCTTCCGCCAGACAGGATCAGCCAGAGCCTTCGGCCAGACAGGATCAGCCAGATCCGTCGGCCAGCCATGAGCAGCCAGATCCGTCGGCCAGCCATGAGCAGCCAGATCCTTCAGCCAGCCATGAGCCGTTCAGCCAGGATCCGCCTGAGCCAGCCAGCCAGGATCCGCCATTCAGTCCGGAGCTGCCCCTCAGTCCGGTGCTGCCACTTAGTCAGGTACTGTTCCTTAGCCTGGTGCTGGTCCTTATCCCGGTGCTGGTCCTTAGCCCGGTGCTGCCCCTTAGCCCGGTGCTGCCCCTTAGCCCGGTGCTGCCCCTTATCCCGGTGCTGGTCCGTAGTCCGGTGTTGCCCCTTAGTCCGGTGCCGCCCCTTAACCCAGTGGGGTGTAGTGGGGGGGTGGTAATGTGTAGGAGGCTAAGTAAGTGGGTAATGACTATGGTGGGGTGGGGACCACGACCTGGGCCAGAGCCGCCACCTGGACAGACGCCCACCCAGACCCTCCCCTAGACTGTTTGCTGGTGCGCCCGGAGGTCGCACCTTTAGGGGGGGGTAATGTAACACTCTGGCTCCACGGACCTTTATTCTTGAGCCAGGGTTGTTCATGTTCATTTGTTTTGGGTGTATTTCTATGTTGGGGTGTCTAGGTTGTGGTATTTCTATGTTGGGTGTTTGTATTCATTGACTCCCAATCGGAGGTAACGAGTGTCAGCTGTTCGGCTCGTTATCTCTGATTGGGAGCCATATTTAGGCTGTATGTTGTCCTGTGGGGTTTGTGGGTTTTTGTTTCCTTGTTGCTGTCGTTATCAGTAGTGGAACTTCACGTATCGTTCTTTGTTGTTTTCTCGTGTTGCACTTTAAGTAAATAAAGTCATCATGTTTCTCGGAACACGCGCTGCGCTTTGGTCTCATCATTCACACGATCGTGACACATTGCTTGTTTTCTTTGGGACTTGTGGTAACTCTCTGTGGTTCTAAATCAATAGTTGTTTAGTAGTCCGAAAAGGTCGGAAACATTAACTTGCTTGACCTTGTTACATGCAATATGTTTTGTGAGCAAGAACACGGAGCAGACACTTGATAGTTCGTGGAGAGACATTTTTATGTGGATGATGGGCTCAAGTCTCTGCCCACATACACAGAGGCCATCGACCTGCTACGGAGAACACAAGCATCGCTCGTGGAGTCAAACCTACAACTGCACAAGATTGCATCAAACAGTGCGACTGTGATGGAGGCAGTTACCCAGAAGACCATGCCAAGGGTGTATAAGATTTAGCCCTCCGAGGAGAAACCACACCCATGCAATGCAGTCTTGGTTTATGCTGGGAAATAGCAACAGACACCTTCACCTTCAGGGTATCAGTCAGCAGCAAACCATTCACACGACGTGGAGTCCTGTCAATGGTAAACAGCCTCTTCGACCCTCTCGGCCTGGTGGCGCCAATAACCATACAGGTCAGAGCCATACTGAAGGAACTCTCCTCAGACACTTGTGACTGGAATTCACCACCCCCTGAAGAAAAGCTGAAAGAATGGGAAATATGGAGGGACTCACTACAGGATCTGAAGCAGCTCCATATCCCACACACTTACACTAAGAACTCCCTCTCAACTCCCTCCCATACCCCGCCTCAAATTACATGGAGCAGTGTTGGCAGTAGAAATGGCAGAGCTCATCCTAGACAAAATAGACCTCAAATAAGACATCGTTAACTTCTACTGCGACAGTAAAGTAGTCTTGGGATACATATACAATGAGACTAAACGCTTCTACGTGTATGTGCACAACAGAGTCCAACGCATCCGTCAATCAACACACCCTAAGCAGCGGCACTACGTGCCCACAGAACACAATCCCGCCGACCACGCTTCAAGGTCGGTTTCCGCTTCCCAGCTCACCAGTATGGGACCAGCGTTCCTGTACAAACCTAACCAAGCTCACCGCAACCTACAAGAGGGAGATCTAGTGCTTTTAAAAGACAATCGAGTCACCCGCAATGAGTGGCCCATGGCACTGGTCACTTCCACCTTCACCAGCAGTGACAGTAAGGTGCGCAAAGTGGAGCTCAAGATGACTGCTCAGGGGACCACTAAGAAGTTCCTGAGACCCGTCTCAGAGGTCATACTCCTTTTAGCCAAAGAAGACTGAGGGTTTGCTAGTCTTTGAGGTATGTGTGTAGCGTTAATTAATAGTGGCCTCTTTCAGATACCAGACGGGGAGTATTCTGCCTTCTATTATTTTGGCCAAGCGCCTTCTGATTTGGCGCCATCCAGTGGCTGTTTTATGTAGCCGCAGCTAAAGTGTACTATGCTTTGCTACTTCTTTGTTGGTGGTAAAACAGGAAATAGAAAATTATGCAGTTCAGACTCATTGTTGGAAAAGAGCAACTTAATACTGCTGTTTATCTTCTGCATCCTACTTGTTAAGCCTTCGTAAAACATTGCCTGTTAGTACAAATCATTTCTAAGATGTTCATCTTTTAGTATTGTATTTTCTGCATGTCATGTTTTAATTCTGAGTTTTTAAGTAAATCGATTACAAGTATTCCCTCGCTAGCCTAGCCTGCTTGTTAAGTGCTGTTTTGCAGCTAGCTTCTCTCTACATGTGATTTCTCTTCACACTTAAGTTAGCTTACATGTAATTTAGATACTAATCCTGTTTAGAACCATATTCAAGCAGAATACGTACGTTTTCTATGTACAGTGTTGGTCAAGTATTGTATTGTTCACTATGCGACTATGAAACATCAGTTAGACTCCGTTGCATATTTATATTGCCATTAAGTCTGAGCTGCTCCAAAAATTTCATTTTTCTGTATTGTTACAGTTTTACACAGTTTCAACTATAAAACTGGAGGTTTATGGAAAGCCTATCCCTGACTCTGGTTCAGTTCTTGATTGGAGTTTGGCTGGCTGTCAAATTATGGTTGCATACACCTTGAGGACAGTACAATAGCTATATACCACATTTAGCTGCTATTTATAAACATTTGATAAACATTGTATATATCAAATAGCCTAACAATGAGGAAAACAAATAGTCGGCTTGAGGATAAATTCACCCACTATTTATTGTTAAACTCAGCGGGTGTTGTCTGGCTAATACCCTACACAAATGGGATGAAATATTCAAGGTAAATTAAATTATATCCAACTTGAGACTCCTCTGGTGTCCTGAAGTCCTCCTTTTTTGTGTGCAATTGTTTTCACCACGGCCCGTAGGTCCAGTTTGCGGTCCCGACTGTTTTCTATAATGAGTATTGCCAACCCAGACAGTCTTTCCTGAGACATTGTGCATTATATGTCCATTGCGCAGCACACAATTTAAAGTTAGTCTTGAATGATGCATGTCAAGATATACCAGAGATAACAAGCTGTTGATATTGCAACCTTATAACTCAAACACCGGTTCACGAGGATGAACGAAATCGCAAAATCCTTTTTTGTTCAAGCCCTCAATAACTGTTGTTGTCTGCTAAAGATGATGATCTGTTTGCATCTGTGAATTTATTGGCTGTCCAGTATCCAGACGACCTGTCCCCAGAGATTCCTTCCTATACAGTTAATCTCTTTCCGTAATGTGTTGAAGCCAGAAATTAAGGAGAATGGGAGGCTCAATTAGAGATGTCACAGAATTGCTGTAATTGAAGCACAACTCCCTTCTGCCCAGTTGCCCTGATGTTGCTACGGCAATCAAGCTGTTTTTACCATCCTTTTTTAACATCCCTGTAACTGTCGCTTCTTCGGAGAGATCGTTTTCTAAACTAAAAAAGGATGGTAAATGCTTAATGCTGGGTTGTTTGGATGACCCATTTGCTGGCTTGCATGCATTGGGTCACTTGGGTTGTTTTTCTTTTAAAGAGAAAGGTTGGGTTGTTAATGCTGGGTTATTGATATACAGTACATACGGAAAGTATTCAGAACACTTCCCTTTTTCCACATTTTGTTACGTTACAGCCTTATTCTAAAATGAATTAAATAAAATAAAATCCTCATCAATCTACAGACAATACCCCATAATGACGAAGCAAAAACAGGTTTTAAGAAATGTTGCTAATTTATTAAAAATAAAAAACAGAACTACCTTATTATTTACAGTGCCTTGCAAAAGTATTCATCCTCCTTGGCGTTATTCCTATTTTGTTGCGTTACAACCTGTAATTTAAATTGATTTTTATTTGGATTTCATGTAATGGACATACACAAAATAGTCATAATTGGTGAAGTGAAATGAAAAAAATAACTTGTTTCAAAATATTCTACAAAATAAATAACAGAAAAGTGGTGCGTACATACGTATTTACCTCCTTTGTTATGAATCCTAAATAAGATCTGATGCAACCAATTACCTTCAGAAGTCACATAATTAGTTAAATAAAGTCCACCTGTGTGCAATCTAAGTGTCACATGATCTGTCACATGATCTCAGTATATATACACCATTCTGAAAGGCCCCAGAGTCTGCAACACCACTAAGCAAGGGGCACCACCAAGCAAGCGGCACCATGAAGACCAAGGCACCAAACAGGTCAGAGACAAAGTTGTGGAGAAGCACAGATCAGGGTTGGGTTATAAAAAAATATCCGGAACCTTTAACATCCCACGGAGCACCATTAAATCCATTATTAAAAAATTTAAAAATATGGCATCACAACAAACCTGCCAAGAGAGGGCCGCCCATCAAAACTCACGAACCAGGCAAGGAGGGCATTAATCAGAGAGGCAACAAAGAAACCAAAGATAACCCTGAAGGAGCTGCAATGCTCCACAGCGGAGATTGGAGTATTTGTCCATAGGACCACTTTAAGCCGTACACTCCACAGAGCTGGGCTTTTTGGAATAGTGGCCAGAAAAAAGCCATTGCTTAAACAAATAAATAAGCAAACATGTTTGGTGTTCGCCAAAGGCATGTGGGAGACTCCCCAAACAAATGGAAGAAGGTACTCTGGTCAGATTAGACTAAAATTGAGCTTGTGTCTGTCTGGCGCAAACCCAACATCTCTCATCACCCAAAGAATACCATCTCCACAGTGAAGCATGGTGGTGGCAGCATCATGCTGTGGGGATGTTTTTCATCGGCAGGGACTGGGAAACTGGTCAGAATTGAAGGAATGATGGATGGCGCTAAATACAGGGAAATTCTTGAGGGAAACCTGTTTCAGTCTTCCAGAGATTTGAGACTGAGACAGAGGTTCACTTCCCAGCAGGACAATGACCCTAAGCATACTGCTAAAGCAACACTCGAGTGGTTTAAGGGGAAACATTGAAATGTCTTGGAATGGCCTAGTCAAAGCCCAGACCTCAATCCAATTGAGAATCTGTGGTATGACTTAAAGATTGCTGTACACCAGAGGAACCCATCCAACTTGAAGGAGCTGGAGCAGTTTTGCCTTGAAGTATGGCCAAAAACCCAAGTGGCTAGATGTGCCAAGCTTATAGAGACATACCCCAAGAGACTTGCAGCTGTAATTGCTGTAAAATGTGGCTCAACAAAGTATTGACTTTGGGGGTGTGAATAGTTATGCACGCTCAAGTCTTATTTCTTGATTGTTTCAAAATAAACAATATTTTGCATCTTCAAATTGGTAGGCATGTTGTGTAAATCAAATAATACAAACCCCCCAATAATCCATTTTAATTCCAGGTTGTAAGGCAACAAAATAGGAAAAATGCAGAGGGGGGTGAATACTTTCGCAAGCCACTACAGTTGAAGACGGAAGTTTACATAAACCTTAGCCAAATACATTTAAACTCCGTTTTTCACAATTCCTGACATTTAATCCTAGTAAAAATTCCCTGTCTTAGGTCAGTTAGGATCACCACTTTATTTCAAGAATGTGAAATGTCAGAATAATAGTAGAGAGAATGATTTATTTCAGCTTTTATTTCTTTCATCACATTCCCAGTGGGTCAGAAGATTACATACACTCAATTAGTATTTGGTAGCATTGCCTTTAAATTGTTTAAAGTTGGGTCAAACATTTCAGGTAGCCTTCCACAAGCTTCCCACAATAAGTTGTTTGAATTTTGGCCCATTCCTCCTGAGAGATTTGGTGTAACTGAGTCAGGTTTGTAGGCCTCCATGCTCGCACACGCCTTTTCAGTTCAACCCACACATTTTCTATAAGATTGAGGTCAGGGCTTTGTGATGGCCACTCCAATACCTTGACTTTGTTGTTTTTAAGCCATTTTAGCTTAAGTCAACTTAGTGTATGTAAACTTCTGACCCACTGGAATTGTGATACAGTGAATTATAAGTGAAATAATCTGTCTGTAAACAATTGTTGGAAAAATTACTTGTGTCATGCACAAAGTACTAACCGACTTGCCGAAACTATAGTTTGTTAACAAGAAATTTGTGGAGTGGTTGAAAAAATAGTTTTAATGACTCCGACCTAAGTGTATGTAAACTTCCGACATCAACTGTAGGTATTCAGACCCTTTGCTATGAAACAAGATTCTCTGGTCTGATGAAACTAAGATTGAACTCTTTGGCCTGAATGCCAAACGTCGCATCTGGAGGAAACCTGACACCATCCCTACGGTGCATCATCATGCTTTGGGGATGTTTTTCAGCGGCAGGGACTGGGAGACTAGTCGGGATCGAGGGAAAGATTAATGGAGCAAAGTACAGAGATCCTTGATGAAAACCTGCTCCAGAGCACTCAGGACCTCAGACTGGGTGAAGGTTCACCTTCCAATAGGACAACGACCCTACGCACAATGCCAAGACAACACAGGAGTGGCTTCGGGACAAGTCTCTGAATGTCCTTGAGTGGCCCAGCCAGAGCACGGATTTGAACCCGATCTACCATCTCTGGAGACCTGAAAATAGCTGTGCAGCGACGCTCCCCATCCAACCTGACAGAGCTTGAGAGGATCTGCAGAGAAAAATGGGAGAAACTCCACAAATACAGGTGTGCCAAGCTTGTAGCGTCATACCCAAGAAGACTCATGGCTGTAATCAATGCCAAAGGTGCTTCAACAAACTACTGTGTAAAGGGTCTGAAAATTAGACATTTTTAATACATTTGCAGAAATTTGACAAGCTGTTTTTGCTTTGTCATTATGGGGTATTGTGTGTAGATTGATAAAGGGAAAAAATGTAATCAATTTTAGAATAAGGCTGTAACGTAACAAAATGTGGAAAAAGTCAAGGGGTCTGATACTTTCCGAATCTTGTTCCAAGATGGCATAGCAGTGCGGTCGTGTTCTCTTGTGTGTCCATGTAAATAGCCTGTATTTATTTTTATTTTACGTACAGTGGGGGAAAAAAGTATTTAGTCAGCCACCAATTGTGCAAGTTCTCCCACTTAAAAAGATGAGAGAGGCCTGTAATTTTCATCATAGGTACATGTCAACTAGGACAGACAAATTGAGAATTTTTTTCCAGAAAATCACATTGTAGGATTTTTAATGAATTTATTTGCAAATTATGGTGGAAAATAAGTATTTGGTCACCTACAAACAAGCAAGATTTCTGGCTCTCACAGACCTGTAACTTCTTCTTTAAGAGGCTCCTCTATCCTCCACTTGTTACCTGTATTAATGGCACCTGTTTGAACTTGTTATCAGTATAAAATACACCTGTCCACAACCTCAAACAGTCACACTCCAAACTCCACTATGGCCAAGACCAAAGAGCTGTCAAAGGACACCAGAAACAAAATTGTAGACCTGCACCAGGCTGGGAAGACTGAATCTGCAATAGGTAAGCAGCTTGGTTTGAAGAAATCAACTGTGGGAGCAATTATTAGGAAATGGAAGACATACAAGACCACTGATAATCTCCCTCGATCTGGGGCTCCTTGCAAGATCTCACCCCGTGCGGTCAAAATGATCACAAGAACGGTGAGCAAAAATCCCAGAACCACATGGGGGGACCTAGTGAATGACCTGCAGAGAGCTGGGACCAAAGTAACAAAGCCTACCATCAGTAACACACTACGCCGCCAGGGACTCAAATCCTGCAGTGCCAGACGTGTCCCCCTGCTTAAGCCAGTACATGTCCAGGCCCGTCTGAAGTTTGCTAGAGTGCATTTGGATGATCCAGAAGATGATTGGGAGAATGTGATATGGTCAGATGAAACCAAAATATAACTTTTTGGTAAAAACTCAACTCGTCGTGTTTGGAGGACAAAGAATGCTGAGTTGCATCCAAAGAACACCATACCTACTGTGAAGCATGGGGGTGTAAACATCATGCTTTGGGGCTGTTTTTCTGCAAAGGGACCAGGATGACTGATCCGTGTAAAGGAAAGAATGAATGGGGCCATGTATCGTGAGATTTTGAGTGAAAACCTCCTTCCATCAGCAAGGGCATTGAAGATGAAACGTGGCTGGGTCTTTCAGCATGACAATGATCCCAAACACACCGCCCGGGCAACGAAGGAGTAGCATCGTAAGAAGCATTTCAAGGTCCTGGAGTGGCCTAGCCAGTCTGCAGATCTCAACCCCATAGAAAATCTTTGGAGGGAGTTGAAAGTCCGTGTTGCCCAGCGACAGCCCCAAAACATCACTGCTCTAGAGGAGATCTGCATGGAGGAATGGGCGGAAATACCAGCAACAGTGTGTGAAAACCTTGTGAAGACTTACAGAAAACGTTTGACCTGTGTCATTGCCAACAAAGGGTATATAACAAAGTATTGAGAAACTTTTGTTATTGACAAAATACTTATTTTCCACCATGATTTGCAAATAAATTCATTACAAATCCTACAATGTGATTTTCTGGAAATTTTTTTCTCATTTTGTCTGTCATAGTTGACGTGTACCTATGATGAAAATTACAGGCCTCTCTAAGCTTTTTAAGTGGGAGAACTTGCACAATTGGTGGCTGACTAAATACTTTTTTTCCCCACTGTATATATTTCCCTATCACACTTTTCATCCTTCTACTAAATATACTTTCCTGCAACCCGCCTCACTCAATGTGGAACGGATTCTATTATTTACTCACCTTTACCCAACGCACTAGAAGACCAGTTCTTAAAGCCGTATACTTATTCTAGTCCTCCTCTGTTCCTCTGGTGATGTAGAGGCTAACCCAGGCCCTGCAGCCCCCAGTATCACTCCTACTCCCCAGGAGCTATCATTTGTTGACTTCTGTAACCATAAAAGCCTTGGTTTCTTGCATGTTAACATCAGAAGTCTCCTCCCCAAGTTTGAGTTATTCAGTGCGTTAGCACACTCTGCCAACCCTGATGATCTAGCAGTGTCTGAATCTTGGCCACCAAAAATTCAGAAATATCCATTCCGAACTACAACATTTTCCGTCTAGATAGAACTGCCAAAGGGGGCGGAGTTGCAATCTACTGTAGAGATAGCCTGCAGAGCTCTATCATACTGTCCAGGTCTGTGCCCAAACAGTTTGAGATTCTACTTCTAAAAATCCACCTTTTCAGAAATAAGTCTCTCACTGTTGCCGCTTGCTACAGACCCCCCTCAGCCCCCAGTTGTGCCCTGAACACCATATGTGAATTGCTTGACCCGCATCTATCCTCAGAGTTCGTACTACTTGGTGACCTAAACTGGGATATGCTCAACACCCTGGCCGTCCTACAATCTAAACTAGATGCCCTCAATCTCACACAAATGATCAAGGAACCTACCAGGTACAACCCTAAATCCGTAAACATGGGCACCCTCATAGATATTATCCTGACTAATTTACCCTCTAAATACACCTCCGCTGTCTTCAACCAGGATCTCAGCGATCACTGCCTCGTTGCCTGCGTCCGTAATGGGTCCACGGTCAAACGACCACCCCTCATCACTGTCAAACGCTTCCTAAAACACTTCAGCGAGCAGGCCTTTCTAATTGACCTGGCCCGGGTATCCTGGATGAATATTGACCACATTCCGCCAGTAGAGGATGCCTGAATGTTCTTCAAAAGTGATTTCCTCTCCATCTTAAATAAGCATGCCCCATACAAAAAATTCAGAACTAAGAACAGATAAAGCCCCTGGTTCACCCCAGACTTGACTGCCCTTGACCAGCACAAAAACATCCTGTGGCGTACTGCATTAGCATCAAACAGCCCCCGCGATATGCAACTTTTCAGGGAAGTCATGAACCAATGTACACAATCAGTTAGGAAAGCAAAGGCTAACTTTTTCAAACAGAAATTTGCATCCTGTAGCACTAACTCCAAAAGGTTTTGGGACACTGTAAAGTCCATGGAGAATAAGAGCACCTTCTCCCAGCTACCCACTGCACTGAGGCTAGGAAACACTGTCACCACTGATAAATGTATGATAAGAGAGAATTTCAATAAGCATTTTGTTACGGCTGGCCATGCTTTCCACCTGGCTACCCCTACCCCGGCCACCAGCTCTGCACCCTCCGCTGCAACTTGCCCCCCCCCCCCCCCCCCCCCCCGCTTCTCCTTCACCCAAATTCAGATAGCTGATGTCCTGAAAGAGCTGCTCAAATGCCTCGCCTGGTTCACCAACTACTTCTCAGATAGAGTTCAATGTGTCATATCGGAGGGCCTGTTGTTTGGACCTCTGGTAGTCTCTATGGGGGTGCCACAGGGTTCAATCCTCGGGCCGACTCTATTCTCTGTGTATATTAATGATGTCGCTCTTGCTGCTGGTGACTCTCAGATCCACCTCTACGCAGACTATACCATGTTGTATACATCTGGCCCTTCATTGGACACTGTGTTAACAAACCTCCAAACGAGCTTCAATGCCATACAACACTCCTTCCGTGGCCTCCAACTGCTCTTAAACGCTAGTAAAACTAAATGCATGCTCTTCAATCGAACGCTGCTTGCACCCGCCCGCCCGACTAGAATCACTACTCTCGGCGGGTCTGACTTAGAATATGTGGACAACTACAAATACCTAGGTGTCTGGTTAGACCGTAAACTCTCCTTCCAGACTCACATTAAGCATCTCCAATCCAAAGTTAAATCTAGAATCGGCTTCCTATTTCGCAACAAAGCCTCCTTCACTCACGCTGCTAAACATGCCCTCGTAAAACTGACTATCCTACCGATCCTTGACTTCGGCGATGTCATTTACAAAATAGCTTCCAACACTCTACTCAGCAAATTGGATGTAGTCTATCACAGTGCCATCCGTTTTGTCACCAAAGCCCCATATACTACCCACCATTGTGACCTGTACGCTCTCGTTGGCTGGCCCTCACTACATATTCGTCGCCAAACCCACTGGCTCCAGGTCATCTATAAATCACTTCGAGGCAAATCCCCGCCTTATCTTAGATCATTGGTCACCATAGCAACACCCACCAGTAGTATGCGTTCCAGCAGGTATATCTCACTGGTCATCCCCAAAGCCAACACCTCCTTTGGCCGCCATTCCTTCCAGTTCTCTGCTGCAAATGACTGGAACGAACTGCAAAAATCTCTGAAGCTGGAGACACTTATCTCCCTCACTAACTTTAAGCATCAGTTGTCAGAGCAGCTTACCGATCACTGCATCTCTACGCAGCCCATCTGTAATTAGCCCACCCAACTACCTCATCCCCATATTGTTATTTACATTGTTATTTATTTTGCTCATTTGCACCCCAGTATCTCTATTTGAACATCATCTTCTGCACATCTATCACTCCAGTGTTAATACTAAATTGTAATTATTTTGCACTATAGCCTATTTATTGCCTTACCTCCATAACTTACTAGCATGGAACCCCGTATTATCTATATTCAACAGCGTTTAAGAAATATATTACCTTCAACAGTGTTATCTTGTGATCAAGCCATCAATGTTATGTGATTATTGGTGTCGTAAAAATGTTAGCTAACGGGTTAGCAATTAGCAAGTTTGACATTTCAGTGGAAATACTACTATTATCAGCTTTTTCATAAGCGGTTTAGCAAAACAAATACGTCCCATATTATCGGCATACGGCCCCCAGTTATTGGCCACCTTACTATTCTGTTCAAATACAAGATATATCAGTTTAATTTTGTTCAAAAAAGAGACACCAACCACGTACCCAAAGTGTTTACTAGATAGTTGACTAGTTGGCTAGCCTTCCGGTAAAAAATAATGACTTGCCTGTCAACTTTTCATTGCGTAGCCCGGTGCGCCCTCCTGTGGACTCTTAAACAATGGTTCTTCACCAACATATTCAGTGTTGTAACCAAATAATGTCTCATCGTTTGTTTTACAGATTAATCTTATGTTTTGAGAAAGTAGATGTCACGCGTTGTGTATGTGTTCAGCGAAGTCAAACGCAGGACACAGAGCGGCTGGCAACGTACTTTTACTGAACACAGTAAATAACGTACAAAAACAACAAACCACCATACAGGGAGGAAAACACAATACCCGTACACAAAGCAACTGACGGAATGACAAAGAACAATCACAAACAATAACCAATGAGAGACAGGGGTTAATATAGGGAATACAATACAACATAATGGGAAACAGGTGTAAACAATAAAGACCAAACAAGACAAAAAAGACAAACACCGAAACATCGATCGGCAGTAGCTAGTACTGCCTGAGCAAGGAGGAGGAGCAGCCTCGGCTGAATCCGTGACAGTAGATAACAGTTGAATACTAAAATATGAGTATTAATAATTTACATCAAATAAAACTTTAATTTCAGTAATGTGCATTGACATAAACAATGAAAACACTGTTGGAGTTTGTGTTGCAGAGATGCACTTGGAAAGTAAAGGAAGAAATACACAAGATGGGTTCAATAAATATATATATATTCTATTTTAGACATTTTTTTTGTACAAATAAATAATTTCATATGAACACAAACAAAACAAACAATTAAATCTCAACCTCCATCCCTATATTGTCACAAAAATCACAATAAAAATCCAGCTCCACCGCTACCTCTTGATCCCACTGCACACACCTGCAGTGGAACCAGTGCTGGCAGAAGTCACAGCACACCCATGGCACCTCGGATCTACACTCCTGTAGCTGGAGGAAGCTGCAGAGGTTTTGGAGGAGGTGGAGATGACTTGAGGGCTGGTGCTATGGACTGTAGATATATAAAGAGAGATTATTTTTGATTTTTTTACATTGCTGTTTTATAAAACAGATAACAGTCATTTTTTTGTAATTTAACATGTGTTTACCTGTGGAGGTGGCTGTATTCAAATTGCAGGGGGCAGGGACACCAGGCGAGGCTGCTATGGTGGTGTGACTATGGGAGTCGGAGGAGGCAGTTGGTCCAGAGGAGGCCGTGTTGGTGGTGACAGAGAGGGGGGGTGGTGTGCATCGTGGTGGTGGTGGACAAAACCGCCAACGATGGCTTGGAGGAGCTGGTGTTTGTAATGGTGGGGTTGATGGGCCGACGATGGTGTGGTCGGGAGAGTAGGCACGAAGCCTTCTTCTGCAGCTGGGGACTCCGGCGGCTCCTACAGGTGTTGCACACTGGGAGGCACTGGCAGTGGTGATGCAGCTGTCAGGAGTGGTTCCGGCATGGGGTCCAGCAGAGGCGATGGCATCAATGGTCTCATCCATGGCAGCCCTCTCCTGTGCCGTCTGTGTTCTGAGGGCTGCCCGACGCTCTTTCTCCTCTGCCCTCTCCTTCTCACTCCTCTCCTGCCACTGGCGCAAGTATTCCTCCCCGGTGAGGCATGTGGCGAACACAGGGAGTCTTCTGTATTGATCTAGCCGATACTTAAGGACAGTAAGGATGTGCCCCAGGTCCTTCGCTATCAGCCCCCCCTCTATTAGGGGGTGCTCTTCTAGAGCTAGGGCTGGGACTGGAGCAGGGGCTTGGACTGGAGCAGGGGCTGAGGGTCCTCCTGTGGTCACTGGGGAGGAGGTGCTGATGGACGGCACAGTGCTGCTGGTTCCAGGAGAGGCGGTGGTGGGACCCGGAAGGGACCGAGACGGCATTAAACGGGACCCTTCAATGGCTGAAGGGTCAAAAGGGAAGAGGCCACACTTCTTAAACCCTTCCACCACATAGCGCATGTCCTTGCAGCGCTGGTACGGGTAGCGGAAATACTCTGGCAAATTCTTTAAAGGGCCAAAGTATGCCTCGTCCAGCGGCTGCAGGACATGGGTGCAGTGTGGTGGAAGACAAAGAACTATAACCCCTTCCCTTAGTGACGCCGCGAGCACCTCTGGGTCCATGTGGCTCTTGTGCCCATCGAAGAGGAGAAAGAGAGGGTGCTCCTTCACTGCATGCTTAATGAAGTGCTGAAACCACTTCCTGAACAGGTCCCCGTCAATGTAGCCACTGTTTGACCATCCATACAAGGCTTGGGGGGGGGGCCTCCCAGTGTGTAGTGGCCACCGGGGAAACACTTGGGGTAGATGATAAATGGGGGGACATCCTCCCCAGGTGCGTTGAAGCAGGCCAGCACTGTGATGTGCTCCTTGGCCCCCAGACTCATCGCAGTTATAGATTTGTCTGGGTTTCTCCCTCAACCCACTCTCCTCCAAGTGCTTCTCATAAGAAATGAAGAAGGTGTCCATCATCGGACGTGTGGCACACTCAGCTCTCCTCCTGTCCAGGGTGTCCGGCCTCCTCATGCTCAGGTTCTTGTGCCTCCTCCTGAACATTTCCCACCACCTCTTCCCCAGTGGTGGGATTGTTTCCCCTGGGTGCCGAAACCTACAATAGAAGAGAATATGTAATTGTCCATCCAGGATGAAAATGTTTGTTTTGGCATCACCTTACACATCCACATTTACATCACAGACATTGAGAACAGTCAGTCCAGCATTCTACATACATAAACACATAGAACACCAAATACCTGCGTATTTTGTTGGCGTATTTCATCAGCCTCTGTCTAGTAAAGGGGAACCCATGGCTGGCGCAGTAGATACAGTACTGCACCAGAGAATTTTCAAGCAATGTGGGTGGTCCACTGCGACAACCATGGGTCACCCGGCCGCTCAGCCTGTCCGCCAGGGTCTGCCGAGGTACACCATGCATCTTGGTAGATAAGAAAAGAAAACTGTTACTACCAGATAAAATTCACATACACGTGGTAATCTCCTAAAAACAAAAGATGCCTAACCTTGGCAGCGGATAGCCATCCCTGCCCCGCAGTCCTCCATGGCATGGAATATGTCCACCTCACTCCACTGCTACCTCTTGACTTTCTCCATGCTGTGGTGGTAAATACATGTAGCTAAATAACTTGGCATACTATATACAGTGGGGGAAAAAAGTATTTAGTCAGCCACCAAATGTGCAAGTTCTCCCACTTAAAAAGATGAGAGAGGCCTGTAATTTTCATCATAGGTACACGTCAACTATGACAGACAAATTGAGAAAAAAAATCCTGAAAAACACATTGTAGGATTTTTTATGAATTTATTTGCAAATTATGGTGGAAAATAAGTATTTGGTCACCTACAAACAAGCAAGATTTCTGGCTCTCACAGACCTGTAACTTCTTCTTTAAGAGGCTCCTCTGTCCTCCACTCGTTACCTGTATTAATGGCACCTGTTTGAACTTGTTATCAGTATAAAAGACACCTGTCCACAACCTCAAACAGTCACACTCCAAACTCCACTATGGCCAAGACCAAAGAGCTGTCAAAGGACACCAGAAACAAAATTGTAGACCTGCACCAGGCTGGGAAGACTGAATCTGCAATAGGTAAGCAGCTTGGTTTGAAGAAATCAACTGTGGGAGCAATTATTAGGAAATGGAAGACATACAAGACCACTGATAATCTCCCTCGATCTGGCGCTCCACGCAAGATCTCACCCCGTGGGGTCAAAATGATCACAAGAACGGTGAGCAAAAATCCCAGAACCACACGGGGGGACCTAGTGAATGACCTGCAGAGAGCTGGGACCAAAGTAACAAAGCCTACCATCAGTAACACACTACGCCGCCAGGGACTCAAATCCTGCAGTGCGAGACGTGTCCCCCTGCTTAAGCCAGTACATTTACATTTACATTTTTGTCATTTAGCAGACGCTCTTATCCAGAGCGACTTACAGGAGCAATTAGGGTTAAGTGCCTTGCTCAAGGGCACATTGACAGATTTTTCACCTAGTCGGCTCGGGGATTAGAACCAGCGACCTTTCGGTTACTGGCACAACGCTCTTAACCACTAAGCTACCTGCCCCAGTACATGTCCAGGCCCGTCTGAAGTTTGCTAGAGTGCATTTGGATGATCCAGAAGAGGATTGGGAGAATGTCATATGGTCAGATGAAACCAAAATAGAACTTTTTGGTAAAAACTCAACTCGTCGTGTTTGGAGGACAAAGAATGCTGAGTTGCATCCAAAGAACACCATACCTACTGTGAAGCATGGGGGTGGAAACATCATGCTTTGGGGCTGTTTTTCTGCAAAGGGACCAGGACGACTGATCTGTGTAAAGGAAAGAATGAATGGGGCCATGTATCGTGAGATTTTGAGTGAAAACCTCCTTCCATCAGCAAGGGCATTGAAGATGAAACGTGGCTGGGTCTTTCAGCATGACAATGATCCCAAACACACTGCCCGGGCAACGAAGGAGTGGCTTCGTAAGAAGCATTTCAAGGTCCTGGAGTGGCCTAGCCAGTCTCCAGATCTCAACCCCATAGAAAATCTTTGGAGGGAGTTGAAAGTCCGTGTTGCCCAGCGACAGCCCCAAAACATCACTGCTCTAGAGGAGATCTGCATGGAGGAATGGGCCAAAATACCAGCAACAGTGTGTGAAAACCTTGTGAAGACTTACAGAAAACGTTTGACCTGTGTCATTGCCAACAAAGGGTATATAACAAAGTATTGAGAAACTTTTGTTATTGACCAAATACTTATTTTACACCATAATTTGCAAATAAATTCATTAAAAATCCTACAATGTGATTTTCTGGATTTTTTTTCTTATTTTGTCTGTCATAGTTGACCTGTACCTATGATGAAAATTACAGGCCTCTCTCATCTTTTTAAGTGGGAGAACTTGCACAATTGGTGGCTGACTAAATAGTTTTTTTCCCCACTGTACATTTTAGAAAGATAACTCAATCTGAATATTTATAAACATTTACATTTCAAAGCTAAGGCATTGAAAAGTGATGAAAGTTTTCACAATAACTGAAAGTGTACCCACATTTTTTGTTTGATGTTATCTGTAATGAAAATTAGTGTCCCAATTAGTTTAATATTGATGTATACATTGTAACATTAGACTAAATACTGCCTATATGTAGCTGTTGTAAGATTAAACATAGCCAACAGTGATAGGTGTCAAAAGGTTATTTTTGCAGATTGTGTAAAACGCCCCCGTCAAAGGACTCCAATTCTGAAAAGGTCAAGCTTGACAACATTCAGCTGTTTTCGTGATATGTATTATCTTACCATTTCTTTCCTTTTTGCTTACTTAGCAGTTCTATCAACATTTAGCAACTAAGCTAGCAACATTAGAAAGTCCGTTAGCTATATTTCAGAGGTAAAAAGTTGGATATTAAATGAGGTGTGGTCTGTCGCGCAGTCGAATTTTACAATATACAGCGTGTCCCACAAAATGTGTATGTATATAACGTTTTTTGAAAACTCTCAAAACCTAACCTATCTTACAAAAATTGCAATGAAAATCGGTGGTCAGCTAGCTAGAAGGGTGTCTTTAGTCGCAAAACTTACCGTTATTTTTCCAGTCCATTTAAATGTTGAACTCGAGGTGATTTAGTCCTCCAACCGCTAGAGAGTGTCCGAAGTTAGGGGGTGTCCGATGTTGGGGGAAAATTAGCTACATTTGCACACACTGTATATAGATTTTCTATTGTGTTATTGACTGTACGTTTTGTTTATTCCATATGTAACTCTGTATTGTTGTTGTTTTTATCGCACTGCTTTGTTTTATCTTGGCCAGGTCGCAGTTGTAAATGAGAACTTGTTAATAATAAACAACTATTAAAGTTGTGATAAAAGATCTGGACCTATTTTACCAGCCTACACTCTTAGACAAAAGGGTTCCAAAAGGGTTCTGCGGCTGTCCTCGTACGAGACCCTTTTTGGTTCCAGGTAGAACTCTTTGGGGTTCCATGTAGAGCCCTCTGTGGAAAGGGTTCTACTGTACATGGAACCCAAAAGGGTTCTACCTGGAACCAAAAGGGGTTCTTCAAAGGGTTCTCCTATGGGGACAGCCGAAGAACCCTTTTTGGTTCTAGATAGCACATTGTACTGATTTTGTATTTTTATTTTTAACCTTTATTTTATCAGGTAGTCATACTGAGACCAAGGTCTCTTTTACAGATGAGCCATGAATTACATAAATTACAGAAAATACACACATTAAAACATTAATACAAAATGCAAGCTGAAAGAAAAAACACAGTCATAAAAAAAAAAGACATTCATCAGTAAAAAGGTCCTCAATCAGCATTCTGAATTGGCCTAGAGGCACCAAAACATAACATTTCAGAAAATGTTGAAGATTGTTCCACAAATAAGGTGCAAAAAAGCTAAAAGCTGATTTACCTAACTCAGTAGAGACCAAAGGAATTTCCAGGGTTAGCCATCCCTTAGACCGGGTTTGGTAACTCATATGTCTAAAGTTTAGTAATGATGTTAGGTACAGTGGAACCTTTTGTAAAAGGGCTTTGTAAATGAAAACATAGCAATGTGTCAACATATGTGACATCAAAGAGGGCCAACCAACTTTCTGGTTTAGAATGCAGTGATGAGTGCTAAAACTGTCACCCTTAATAAAGCATAGTGCGCTATGATAAACTGCATCTAATGGCTTTAATGAAGTAGCAGCTGCATTCAAATAGATGATGTCGCCATAGTCTAGGACCGATAGGAACGTCGACTGAATAATCTGCTTTCTCCGATAGGCAGGACATATTTCTATAGAAGAAGACCAATTTTATTCTTGGTTTACATTTTAGTCATTTAGCAGACACTCTTATCCAGAGCAACTAGGGTTAAGTGCCTTGCTCAAGGGCACATTGACAGATTTTTCACCTAGTCGGCTTGGGGATTAGAACCAGCGACCTTTCGGTTACTGGCACAACGCTCTTAACCACTAAGCTACCTGCCGCCCTTAATGAACTCGTCAATATGCTTTTTAAAAGACAGCTTTTCATCTATCCAGATGCCCAGATACTTGCAAGCAGGGACACGATCAATATGGACACCATCCAAAGTACATATGCTTAAATCATCTGAGTTATTTTTATGTGCTCTAGAGGACACCATATACTTAGTTTTACCTGCAGGTCAATAAAGTTTTTCTGTAATTCAATGAAGGCTGACTGTAGTAACGATAGAGCCTGGTCAACCGTGGGGGCAATAACATACATAAAAGTTTCATCGGCATTCAAGTGCAGGTTACAATTTTTTACAGACAAGTTGATTTTGTTAATGTATACATTAAAAAGTACAGGACCCAAAATCGACCCCTGCGGGACACCTTTCATAATATCCAGGAAAGCTGATTTAACACCATCAGTAGATACACATTGAGTTCTATCTGTCAAGTAATTTTTAAAACATTTACATGCAGCCTGGTCTAGGTCAATTGAGGAAAGCCTCTGAATTAGCAGTGGGTGATCAACTGTGTCGAAAGCCTTTGACAGGTCAATAAGGAGGGCAGCTCAATGTTGCCTTTTAGCGACACAATGAACCACATCATTTATACATTTCAAAGACAAGAAAGATCTTAGCTGAGAATTAATCAAGGATTGTAATATTTTAGCTAGGCGAGAAAGTTTAGAAGTAGGGCGATAATTATTTAGGTCACAAGGGCCACCACTTTTTTTTTTTACATCAATCTTAAGCAAGGCATCTAGCACATCACAGATAGTAAATTGCTGAAATGAAAACAAAGATTCACTAGACGTGGACGTGTTAATCATCGAGTCAGCTAGAGGCTGGCAGAGGGCAGAGAAGTCGATTGACTGATTAGGGTTAATTAAACCACAGTTTCTCTCAAATAAAAAGCCTGCCAAGATAAAATGATGATTAAAAGCATCACTTATCCCCTTCTTCTCAGTTATGATGCCAGAGTCAGACAGAACTTGCTTAGTCAGGGAAGATGAGGAATTTGTATGCTTTAGTGCAGTTACTGTTTTCCACATTTAGAAGGATCACCAGCAGAGTCAGAGATTAAAAAGTAGCTTGATTTAGCTTTCTTAATCGATATAGTACACATGTTTCATTAATGGTCTAGAAAAATTACCAGTCCACTCCAGAGTCAGTTTTCCTTGCTTTGGCCCAGGCCTGATTTCTCATCTGATTGAGCTCAGATAACTAAACCAAGGTTAGATCTATCTTTCACTCTGAATTGTTTAAAAGGGGTGTGTTTATCAGCCAGATAAATACATATGGAGGATACATTTTCTAGAGCAAACTCAGGATCAGGAATACAGGAGACAGTGGCTAAATCAGAGTAGAACATGTCATGTAAAAATCATTGAGGAGAGAACTTTAAAAAATGTATCTTCTTAATTAAACGAAGATTAGTAATTTGCTGTTTCGTATCTCTAGTACATACTATGTGACAATAATCATACTGTCGTGGAAATTCAACACCATGTCATGGAAATTACCACCAGGGACACCTGAAGTCAATATGAAATTAATCATCCTTTGTTATCAGCGCGCTGGAGAGGATCCAACCAACTCAATGCACCAAGTACACATGTCGATCAGGAGCTCCAACAGGGTAGTCCCGTTAGTTCTTATATACTTACACAGACGAGTAATATTTGCATGATTTAGCTTATTCATTATTCATTATTAATTAATCATCAACGTTTGGTTCATGCATGTGACAGACCAATACCTCACTAGGCTTCCTCTCTCCAAGCTGAGACCTTGAAACTGAGATATCTTTCGTTCTCAAAACAATGTTCTGGGCATACTGCCAAATTGCTTAAACTGATAGTGAGGATTCCTCCAGGCACGTTCAATCAGTCACCTGTATGAACACATTCCAATTGGTTAGTAAAAAAGCAGCATTGATCTGATCTACAAACATAACATTTTCCATCAAATTCCTTCCTCTTATCACTCTTGTGATAATGATCATTACATTTTAATGTAAGCATTAGATTATAGCTTCTATCAAAGGAGGTTCTATCAAAATATTTATATTAAAGTAAGTGAAATCAACACATAAACCCCAGACACCTCTCAAACCCTTCACTCTGGGTTTTACAATCTAAAATACAAACACATACACAAGGGATCTGTAGACTCAGAGGTGACTAAATCTCTCAATGTTTAACCATTGTTTACAAAGCTCTTACCACAATCGGATTGCAGTGACTGTCCCTGAGACTAGTCAAAACACAAAACCTGTTGTTTAACAAATCCACTAGGGCCATCTAAATTTGTCAAACTAAAAACAACCTTCAATTCTCACTCCTAGCTCTTCCTTTAATACACCAAGGGGCTGTCATCACTTCTGCTACTGAAATGGGTGGGAGTAAGGTATTATCTGGCCTACCAAAAGACGGTGGGCCTGTGTGTTTGTCTCATGCAAACAGTGCATGTTCCATCCCACCTAGAAACCATACTGACTTTCACAGGGAAGAGAGAGAACACATGTTATAACAGTTTCACACCAACGTTGATAAGAATGAGATTGGGGCAAGCTTAGCCCAAGCTACATTCTAGTGGCTCTCCTCACATTTTAGGGCATCGCTCTGTCACTACTTCTCGCCTTTCCAAATCATAATTAGAACCCAATCAATTAATTATCCAACCCAAATTCAGAATGACAGTGCTTAGTGCTTCATGTTGGTTCTATCACTCGAAGTTAAGACCCTCAACTTAGCACACACCGACACTGGCAGAATGTACGTTTATATGGACATACAATATATTCATCTTATATTTCTAGCATTAACTTTTTTCGCCTGCCATTTGTGGTAATGACAGACTGGTATCTCAATGCATTCTTAGTTTAAATTACTATACATTTCGCAGTGTGCAGACCTCCATAATCAACCTGATACCCCAAATAAACAAGCCTAAATCAATTACGGGCACGGTTGACCACCCCACTCATGTCTTCATTTTATTCTTCAGCTTTACAGTTCGTCTTCCAAATGGCACACATGTTCAAAGTGGATGGCCCTTGATAATGTCCCAATTTCAATATCTGGGGAATAATCTGATATTCCCAGCAGACAAATCTCTCACCTGAGCCACCACCATCCTTTAAGGTCCATTATGTCCATTTTCAGACCAGTACACCAGCAGCATGAGAGAAGTTTGGATGGGATCTCTCTCCATGCTCACTCCACGTGGACTAATGTCACACTCCTGAGAGAAAAGGCATGAGAGAAAAGGCCATTGATAGCCTCGACTGGCTGCTGTGTACAGGTTGCTGGCTCGGACTCAGATTTCAGGTGGTGGACCATTGTGAACGCCATTGTCACCATTACTTCAGCCGGTTAGAGGGGGTGAGGTGCACACTGTTCTTGGCCGAATGATCCCTTCCATGCATCTAGATACCATCTGTGGTCACCTCGAGAGAGGACAAGCCAGAACAACAGTTTAGTTTAGGGCATTTCTGATGCAGGAAATCCAGACAAACTATTCACTGTATGACAAATGATAAATTATTCACTGTATGACAAATTATTACTACTACCAATATTCGTAATACAAATGTCTAAGACAAATGTCAAAGAGAATAACAACACACAGTTGAAACCATTTTTTCCCCCCAAATTGGCTTATACTCCCCTATCATCTTGGCGACCTCACTGCATAGTTACAGGGTCAGGGAGATGATGGCTAATCCTTAGGGAGAAATCCCGACCATCCAGCAGACCCAATCTGGTGAGATTTGTATTGAAGCAAGACAAAAAACAAACAAACACAACAATAGCAATACACTTCTTCATATACAACTAGGAGGTGGAGAAAACGTCAATCCATTTGGAGTAACTGTCAACCATTACCAACATATATTTATCCTTTTACAGGCAGGCATGTGAAGAAAATCTATTTGCATATTTACCAAAGGTCCCCAGTGGACTGGTAATTCCGCATTTGGACACATGACTCACATCGTGATTCATGCGTCCCAAAAAAACAACAACAACATTAATACAAATTAATGAATTAGAATAACAAATCAAATTAGAATTAGAACCCTTGATAACTCCATAAAGGAAATAATTGTATCCCATAAGGTAATTCAAGAATAGTCAAATAGACTTGAGAGAGGTGTCCCTCATTCGTGGTCCGAATCACACATAGGACTGTTGATAAATTATAAACTTCTCATGAGGGTGATCAGGCCTCACCAGAAAGTCAGAACAGAGGTCAGAGTTCATTCAATCCCATTAAGTGAGTGTTCTGTCCCTTCTCTTTCCCTGTACCTCAGACTCATTAATTAAAAACAAACATTTCAAACCATTTGTGTACCAGGTTTACATTGGGTTTTTCAGTACATTACTTATCAAGATAATTTACATGTGTGCAACCAAAACTCTTGACAATAGATACTTCTGTGAAAAACCCACTAAAATAAAAAAATAAAAAATAAAAAGACCCCACACAATAAATCAATATTAACACCACTAACAAATATTCATTATCAGGTAAAAACAAACAAAATGGCCAGGCCTTACTTAATTTGGGAGCTCCCTTAACAGCCGGATCCAGGTACCTTTATATCCAAGGCACCTGCCTCAGAAAGCATTTCCAAGGTAGAGATACAAAATCATTGGTAAACTCATCAGAAAACTTGGTAGTGGACATTCAATAAGTCCTGGAAGAAAGAAAATAAACATGTAGTTTGTTTTTACTCTTGCTACATCTTAATCAGTCCTACAAATTCTTAATCTTATCAGCGCAATATTTGGTACTAAAAACATGTCACGATCGTCGGATATAGAGGACCAAGGCGCAGCGTGGAAGGTGAACATACTTATTTATTAAATGATACACGAACAAAACAACAAATCGATACGTGACGTCCACAGGTACAAACCAACACGGAACAAGATCCCACAAACACTGTGGGAAAACCACCTGACTAAATATGGTTCCCAATCAGAGACAACCAGCAACAGCTGATACTCGTTGCCTCTGATTGAGAACCACTCTGGCCAACATAGATATACAAACTAGACTAGACACAATGAGCACAAAACATAAACTCTACACACCCTGGCTCAACTTAAAAGAGTCCCTAGAGCCAGGGCGTGACAAAACATTTACTTGGATCTACTTCAATTTTGGACACAGTTCCACGTAATGGAAACAGATTGTTGTTTTTGATGACATTACCTTTTACGTAAATCACTGGTGCTACCCAAACTATAGAATTGAGTAATAATAATTGGGAATTGTCAAAAACGTGTCTTATTCAATTAATTATTCATACCTCTGTCCCAAATTTCCCCACTGTGTCCCTTACAGCCTGTTTGAGTTCAGTTAGTACTGGCTGCAATCTATTGTTCCACAGGAAACGTATCTTTAACCCAAACACCAGATGGTGGCTTCTAATTTAATATCAGTCCCAATGCTCAATCCCTCTGTTCGTCATGTGACCTTGTATAGAAACCACAGCATCTTTAAATTCACAAAAATATTGCATTGTTAGAATGCTATCTGAAAGCCACTAATATTACCATTCACATACTGCCAACACTCATTACATTTGACATCACCTTCTTTATCAATGTTTTTGTCACTTTCGCTAGTCTCCATACCTGTTTCCTTCAACTAATACCCTTCTACTCTTTCCAGTAGGAAAAAAAAACATTCTCAATCACTACTCCTAATACACATGGATCACTCTCAAACAATGTTTTGTTTTTACCCCTATTGTAAGGTTTAAAAAAAAAAAAAAAAAAAAACATGATAACTTTCTCCGTATTGGAAGGCCTTGTTTTCATTTTAGTATACCTTAACAATGTTACTCTATCTTTTTATTACCAATCTCTATTGGATATTCACTTTCTGCTTCACACTTATTAAATGTCTATTATTTTAAGATTCATATGTAATGTGGCAAATTTATAAAATACATTGGTCAATTCAGGAGGGGAGAGATAAACAGTTATTATAACTGAGCTAGCACTGCCTAACAGTCCACTGTCATTGGAATGTTCTGTCCATAAGGTTTCTGGCACATGAGACAAAATAGACTGGGAGGCAGTATCAGACCCCCACTCCTCCTGGGGGAGTGGCTCAATTTGCCTGCTTACTCGTTGGTTTAATATCTCATTGTTTGGGATATCAACGAAAACTCCATCTGGGGTACAATAAATTGTAGCATTAAGTTTAGTTAACAAGTCTCTACATGTTCAATATTCATTGGTTCTATTTAACAGAGCATGGATTTTGTTTCAACATGTATTACCAGGGTGGAGGAAATCTCATAAGCATTTATAGTTTTATTGGTTAGGGGTAAGTCAAGTCCCGTACAATGCTTTAACCTTGTCTTTATCAAATGATCCATAAAGGGACCACTCTGAACATTTCTCAGAATACTTTTTACACCACTTGTGGGTGTGCAAGTTTTATGTTATTATTATTATTATTATTATTATTATTATAATCTTTCCATTAATACTTTATAAAATCTCTAGTAACCAATTATACACACATACAATTTAAACTCTCTGCGTATCTTAAGTTACAGGTCTATGATAGCCAGAAATCTTGCTTGTTTGTAGGTGACCAAATACTTATTTTCCACCATAATTTGCAAATAAATTCATTAAAAATCCTACAATGTGATTTTCTGGCATTTTTTTTCTCAATTTGTCTGTCATAGTTGATGTGTACCTATGATGAAAATTACAGGCCTCTCTCATCTTTTTAAGTGGGAGAACTTGCACAATTGGTGGTTGACTAAATACTTTTTTCCCCACTGTATATACATATATATATACAGTGCCCTCCACTATTATTGGCACCCCTGTTTAAGATGTGGTCGAGGACTTCCAAAAATTCTCCTTTTTTTTTAAACAACATAGAACCCAAATGCAAAAAAAGAGAAAAATCCAACCTTTTATTTAAGTACATTACTTTGGTGGTAAAAAATTTTTTTCACACATTTACAAAAAAAAAACTTGAAATCATGTGTCCCACAATTATTGGCACCCCTAACAATTCCGCTGAAATTTTTAATTGATTTTTAAAAAAATATATTTTTCTGTAGTTGCTAAAGTTGGTCAGGGTATCTAGGAACTTTTAATTAGTAATTCATGACTTCCTGTTTCCCTGGGGTATAAATATGACGTGACACAGAGGCCTAATTCTCTTACCCATTTGTCAACATGGCAAAGACAAGAGAACACACCATTCAAGTAAGGCAGATTTGTGTCGACCTTCATAAGTCAGGCAATGGCTACAAGAAAATAGCCACTCGCCTTAACTTGCCCGTATCTACAGTCAGAGGAATCATTAAGAAGTTTAAAACAACTGGAACAGTGACAAACAAGGCTGGAAGAGGTCCCATGTTTATCTTGCCACAACGCACAGTGAGGAGGATGGTAAGAGAAGTAAAAAAAAAGTCCTAAACTCACTGTCACAGAATTGCATCAAAGAGTGGCATCTTGGGGTCACAAAGTCTCCAAAACAACCATCAGACACTCTCTACATGCCAACAAGCTGTTTGGGAGGCATGCAAGGAAAAAGCCTTTTCTCACTAACACTCACAAACGTAAACGTCTGGAGTTTGCTAAGCGGCACTGGGACTTCAACTGGGATCGTGTGCTTTGGTCAGATGAGACTAAGATTGAGCTTTTTGGCAACAAACACTCTAAGTGGGTCTGGCGTAAAACAAAAGATGAGTATGCTGAAAAGCACCTCATGCCCACCGTGAAGTATGGTGGAGGATCTGTGAAGCTGTGGGCCTGTTTCTCTTCCAAAGGCCCTGGGAACCTTGTTAGGGTGCATGGCATTATGAACGCTTTGAACTACCAGGACATTTTAAATAAAAACCTGATGGCCTCTGCCAGAAAGCTGAAGATGGGTCGTCATTGGGTCTTTCAGCAGGATAATGATCCAAAACATGTGGCAAAATCTACACAAAAATGGTTCAGCAGTCACAAACTCAAGGTCCTCCCATGGCCATCTCAGTCCCCAGACCTCAACCCAATCGAAAACCTGTGGGGCGAGCTAAAGAGGAGAGTGCATAAGAGAGGACCCAGGACACTGGATGATCTAGAAAGATTGGGCAAAGAAGAATGGTCAAAGATCCCTCTCTCTGTGTTCTCCAATTTTGTGAAATGTTATAGGAGGAGATTAAGTGCTGTCTTGTTGGCAAAAGGGGGTTGTACAAAGTATTAACATCAGGGGTGCCAATAATTGTGGTTTATAATCATGATTTCAAGATTTTTTTTTTCTAAATGTGTGATTTTTTTTTTTTACACCAAAGTAATGTACTTAAATAAAAGGTTGGATTTTTCTCTTTTTTTGCATTAGGGTTCTATGTTGTTTAAAAAAAAAAGGAGAATTTTTGGAAGTCCTCGACCACATCTTAAACAGGGGTGCCAATAATTGTGGAGGGCACTGTATTTATATATATGTATGTGTATATATATATATATATATATACACATACATACATACATACATACATGCATACATACATACATACATATCCTTTACAAATATATATATTTCCCTTTATTACTTAAATTAAACTAATTCTTTATAATGCTTTTAAACATTAAGGGACTCAAACCCAACAACTTTATAATGCTTTTACACACTAAGGGACTCAAACCCAACAACTTTATAATGTAAACCAATTCTAGCCAACAGTTGCCAACGATTATTGGGTGTCACTCCCAACTACAATGGTATCATCTTGTACCCCAGTCAGGACATTCCATCACGTACTCATTCTAAGATTAACACCAGTGGCCCCCCATCCTTCCTGGCACTCAGACTTTCTGGCACCAAGAGTGACCTATACTAATGGATTGACCTCATTCCTAAAACCCTGTATAAACATGTCATATCAACAACAATAATTTCCTCACCTCTTCCACACTCACTTTACGGAATTCAATAGTACAATACTTGTCTTTCATAATTTGGTCAGACATACTTGGATATGTAGTGCAGCGTTTGTTGCTGGCATGTCATGCCTAAGTTTGCTTATCTTGCCAATTAAAAAGTAATTAAAGTAGTTGGCAATATCAGTGGGTTTTGTGATGAATTTGCCATCTGATTCAATGAATGATGGAGCCGAGTTTGCCTTTTTTCCCAAAATTGTATTTAAGGTGCTCCAAAGCTTTTTACTATCATTCTTTATATCATTTATTTTTGTTTCATAGTCTAGTTTCATTTTATTTTTATTTAGTTTAGTCACATGATTTCTTAATTTGCAGTACATTTGCCAATTGATTGGGCTGACAGACTTATTTGCCATACCTTTTGCCGCATTTCTCTCAACCATACAATTTTTCAATTCCTCATCAATCCAAGGGGATTTAACAGTTTTTGCAGTCATTTGGGTGGCTGATTATTAGTAACTGGAATAAGCAATTTCATAAATGTATCAAGTGCAGCGTCTGGTTGCTCCTCATTACAAACCACAGACCAGCAAATATTCTTTACATCATCAACATAAGAATCACTACAAAACTTTTTGTATGACCTCTTATACACTATATTAGGTCCATCCTTTGAAACTTTGGGTTTCCTAGATATGGCTACTATATTGTGATCACTACATCCTATGGATTTGGATAGTGCTTTAATGCAAATTTAACGCAGTATCCAATACATGCTGATGATTTCATTCCTGTGATATTTGTAACTACCCTGGTAGGTTGACTGACAACCTGAACCAGGTTGCAGACACTGGTTACAGTTTGACATTTTTTCTTGAGTGTGCAGCTTGATGAAAGCCAGTCAATATTTAAATCACCCAGAAAATATTGATTGTTTTAAATGCTTTACTGGGAAGCTTATCAGAAGTAGACTTGCTCATGTTATTTATATTGGAGCTGATAGTGCATGGTGAGCTGCACACAGTGGACTTCCTACTAGGGCATACTGCCATATGCACATGATTACTGCATACAATAGCTGTAGGATCAACAGAGCTATTCAGGGCAGTTAGGGGGACATAAATTAAGTTACTTACATTGTGTTTGCCAATGCCCCTGGGATAATGTACATTTGATGCAGCATTATGACGACTCATTGTCACAATGGTAGGGATTAACTGAGCTGGTCTTGGGTCATTGAGAAGTACTTGTCTTAACGCAGTCTTGAAATTTGTGGACAGAGTCCAGGAGCCAAGATGATTTGGATGGACTCCGTTATTCCTGTATAGTATCTTCTTTTTCCAGAAGGTGTCAAAGTTATCTATAAATGTGATTCCAACAGAGCTACAGTAATATTTTAGCCAGATGTGTAATGCCAGTAGACTGTTGAATCTTGGGTTGTGTTGGACTGAGCTGAGCTGTGTCTGGCACTGCTGGGTTGAGCTGGGTTGGTTTTGGCACCGCCGGGCTGAGCTGGTCTGGGTCTTGCACCGCTTGGCTCGGACATGTTGGTAGGGGCTGGAGATGTCTGTGTCTGGATCAGTTGAGATGAGATTGGCCTCCTCTCTCTCCTTGGAGATGCGGGGAGGTGGGGGGGCTCTGTTGCTGGCCTGGTATGATTGTGGAACTCTGCCTAACGTGGCATCCTTCAGGTCCTTGGCAAAGATTCTAACTCCCTCATTGTCCAGGTGTACATGGTCTTACAAGTGCACACATTTCAGGGTGTGGTGGTGAGAGATGCTGACATTTGGCAGTGAGGAGCAGTTCCATGGTGATTTTATGGTTGACATTTTGGATCATTTGCCAGGGGAGATCTTTCCTTGGTAGAAGGGTGGATATAATAATGTTTCTCCTTAGGAACAGGGTGTGTGCTTTCTCTGCCACCTATCTCACTTCCTCAGCCACTCCTTCTCCTTTTGTGCGCAGGTCATTTGTCCCAGTATGTGAAGCAAGGTTGTCAGGATTTTCCAGCTTGACTTGGTACAGGAGTTATAGTGCACTGTCAGTAGTGGGACACCAGAATTTAGCCGTCTGGTGTCTGGGGAATAATCTCCTATCTTCCAGATACTTCCCATTAGAGTCTATCAGAACTGCTGTTTTGGGAAGTATCCTGGGTTGAACTGGATCCTGTCCTCTGGAGGTGTGTTTGGCTGAACATGGTCAGACTGGTGGGAGGTTGGCGAGGAAGGGTAGGCTATGTCAGGCTGGGAGGTTGGCAGGTCAGGGTATGCTGCGGCAGGCTGGGAAGTTGGCAGGTCGGGGTGGACCCTAAGAGGCTGAGGGCTTGTGAGGCAGATGGGGTGAAGGCTCCAATGGGCTCAGGGGCATCTGGGCTTCTACCAGGCTGATGGGCTGCTCTGTTGGTGGCGTAGTCATTTGCTGCTGACGGAGGGCATCAATGTCCCTCTCTCTTTGCTGCAGCTCCACCATTACCACACACAGCTCCTCTTGGAGGGCATCATTGGACTATGTCATTTGTTCAGTGTACTCTCTTAGCTGTTCTATTGAACCACGGTTCCTCAACTCTTCCATCAGCTTCTGGACAGTGTCACATTCTTGTTGTTTGCTCTCCCTGAATTCCGTAATCTCCACTTCAAGTAGGGAGAGGCAGTTCTGGATTTGTTTCACCGATAATGTTTTTAGTGTGCACACAGCTGCTACAGTTGAGGGAGGGAGTGATGTACTGTGGGCCTCCTGTTTTGAAGCCAAGGTTTTGGGAGTTGCAGGGATTGTTAGTGGAGACATGCCAGTTTTTAGTTCATCATCCACTAGAGGTTTTATAATGTCGAACTCTTCTTCAAATAGCTCTAGACTGGCCTCAGAGCCTTGGATCATTACTGTTCCGTTATTATATACAGTATATTAATATACAATTTTGGCATTGTGTCCACATTGTTTCCAGACATTTTAAGATGTTTGTTTGCCGTGCGCAGGGATACATGCCAAGCATTTGGATGTTCAGTAAAAAAGAGAAGATCCACCTTGATTTCTTTGTATTTTTGTTGAATAAAGTCTGCTCTTAGGGTCGCTGGGTGCTCTTTTAAAACCTTTGCTTTATGTTTTGTCCTCCCTGCTTCACTGGCAATACCTTCTGCATATTGGATTGCAAGGTTGCTGAGTTTGGGGCTTGTCAATGTATGCATCTTAGTTGATTACAGCTGGATACAGTATATGTTACAGCTGGTTTGCACTTGGCTAGTTGTAGCTAGGTGTTTTTGAATGTAAACAAAGTCTATCTTGCTTGTTTTCTGTCTGAATTGTTTTTTCTGGCTTGTGTAAGGTTAGGTCCTAGTTTTCCTGTCCTTTGTCCTGTCCTTTGTCCTTTTTAACAGCAGGTAGCCAGTAGCTAGAAACTCTTAGCAACTCCCTAAAGACGTGTAAACAACTGTTAGCTTGTTAGCTATCCAGTTGAGTTTTCAGGATAAAAGTTGTCTTCTGATTTATTCTCTTCTTCTGATGTTATATTCTTAGTACTTCTTCCTTTATCTTTAACTGACTTGTTTTTCTCAAATGTACTCTTCCTCGAAATCATTTGAAATAGGATATATAATACTAGATATTAGGAGCTCATAATTTTACCAGCTGCTCTTTGAACTTGGAACAATAACTCAATAACTCATAACTGTTGTTTTGAAATTCTCTGTCATTTTCCATTGATAAACATATTTCCCTACAAAAATAATTGCAGTTGTGCAGTTGCACATGCTGTTTTATTATATGGCTACTGCAATAGCTGCATCCAAAATAACACAGTTACAGTCACTTTTGTAACTGCAGGGTTAATGTTATATTATACAATTCAGTAATTGTGTAGTGCAGGGGTAGGGAACCCTGTTCCTGGAGTGCCGCAGGTACTACAGGATTTTGTTCCAACTAGGCACCACACCTGACCAACTGAGCTAATGTTTCAGTTCAGTGATTGCCTAAATTCAACACACCTGTCCTAAATCAAAAACGTGAATAGCAAGCGGCACTCCGGATCAGGGTTGCCTACCCCTGGTGTAGTGGTTATGTCCTAACTCTGGTTATTTTGCAGTTATACTGCAATTGCTGCATTCAAAATAACCATTACACTGCAAATACTGTAACTGCAGTTTCACAATTGCAATTAATTACAAGTTGATAGCATAGCCAGTGCTTTGTTGTAATTATTGTCAGTTTTACTGTTACAGTTGCCAGCTGCAGAAACCCCCCTGAAACGTTGCCAAAACATTTCTAAACAGTTTTTCTTCTCATAAGTCGCTGTCTGTGTGTTGTCTATCCTCTGTTACAATCCCTATGGCTGGGCTGAGAAGTATGTTTATCCTAAATGAACAGGACTTTGGTATGTGAGTATGTGTGGGTGAGACAGAAACACATAATGATATTAGGCATACCGTATGCGTCCTTTATTATCAAGTGCCTGGAGTATGTAGGCTGGAGGCTAGCTCCCTTATGCTGAAGAACATGCAACACTAGGGAAGCTATCACCACAATGTTCATCGTCTCATCACCGATTTGCATAGTTAATTTGCTTAGAGAATGTGAAAACAATGTAGAAAAGTACTGTAGTTACACTCCTTGGCCTACCCACCCATGCAAAATAGCTTCCTTTTCCCAGTGCAATTTCACTTTCACTTTTAGAAATCCAAAGACCCCTATCAGGTCTACATTAATCCGACAACTGTAAGAATTATAGAGTCACGAGTTGACCGTTAGCATTACTGAGAACGTTTCTGTTCGCTGCAGTGAAAAGTATTCATTGCAGTGGAAACGTATTTCACCACATAGGTCTGCGTGTGAGACAGGACTCCTGTATGCAGGGAAGACTGTCTGGGGCTGCTTCTCAGTGGGTATAAACCACTAACGTGACAGAAAAAGGCAGACCACACGATGTGACAGACTGATCGGAAAGGAAACGAGTCTGTGTTCACAAGCAGAGACACAGTCACATTTCATATAGACAATGTATACAGTTCACTATAGAAGGACAAATACATTATGTTCGTAGGGTGTGCATGAGTTTTCTTCTATCCACCTCTAGAACTAATACTGAAAAGTTGTTAATGTACAAGCCCAATAATATACTGTTGGGCCTATTAGCCAATAACCAGATTATTGAGCTAATGACCTGGGTAACCTAATGCCTAATTGAACCCACCTGCCGCATACATTAAGCCTATGTCTCCTCATAGGATGTGACACTGAAACATTTGTTCTACCTTACTCAAGGCGTAAAACCATAGCCGCGGGAAGTAGGGGTGCTGAGGGTGCTGCAGCACCCCCATAAAAATCAGAAGGAAAAAATATTAATGTATTGTTTGCACAAAAGTAGTACAGTGGGCCTTTAATAGTCCTGCATTAGCGGACCGATATAGCTGTCTGCACCGCGGCCAAAAATCGCAGCACCCCCATCCCCAAACTACTTCCTGCGGCAATGCCTAAAACCTTCCAATCTTTTGCAGTTAGCACTTTTTTATTTAGGAATATTATTGACAGAGGTTTAAAGTACTTAAGTAAAAATACTTTAAAGTACTACTTAAGTTGTTTTTGAGGTATCTGTAATTTACTTTACTATTTACATTTTTGACACCTTTTACTTTTACTTAACTACATTCCTAAAGAAAATAATGTACTTTTTACTCCATACATTTTCCCTGACACCTAACAGTACTCATTACATTTTGAATGCTTAGCAGGACAAAAAATTGTCCAATTCACACACTTATCAAGAGAACATGCCTGGTCATCCCTACTGCCTCTGATCTGGCGGACTCACTAAACACAAATGCTTAGTTTGTAAATTATGTCTGAGTATTGGAGTGTGCCCCTGGCTATCCGTAAATTTAAAAAACAAGAAAATCGTGCCATCTGGTTTGTTTAATATAAGGAATTTGAAATGATTCATAGCAATTTTATTTACTTTTGATACTTAAGTAGATTTAAAACCAAATACTTTTAGACTTTTACTCAAGTAGTATTTTACTGAGTCATTTTTTATTAAGGTATCTTTACTTTCAATCAAGTATGACAATTGGGCACTTTTTCCACCACTGATTATTGATATACATTACTTCTGTCTAGATAATTACATTTGAGTAATTTAGCAGATAATCAGAATATTTTTGCAGTGTCCATATGTACAGAATTCCTGCCTTTTTCCTACTGCTAGTAGGACAGCCATCATGCCCCTGATCTCCTTTTCTGTGTTGTCAACACAAAACCTTGTTTCAACAAATAAGACATAGGCTAACGCCTACATTAGTCCTATGTATCTATCATGCTGCAATGTTCCTCTGACCCTGAAATTCATAGGATACAATCTAGGCTATTTAAGAGGCGGTAGTGGAAAATTATGTTGGGTGGTAATGAGTCTCCCGAGTGGCGCAGTGGTGTAAGGCAGTGCTAGCTGTGCCACTAGAGATCCTGGTTCGAATCCAGACTCTATCGTAGCTGGCCGCGACCGGGAGACCAATGGGGCGGCGCACAATTAGCCACTGTCGTCCATGGTAGGAGAGGGAATGGCCGGCAGGGATGTAGCTCAGTTGGTAGAGCATGGCGTTTGCAACGCCAGGGGTTGTGGGTTTGATTCCCACGGGGGGCCAGTATGAAAATCTATGCACTCACTTAACTGTAAGTTGCTCTGGATAAGAGTGTCTGCTAAATGACTAAAATGTAATGAAATATCTCTGTAAAGTCATGTGCTTTTTCAGTGATCTTCTTGACTTTTATTTTGGGGGAAAAACAACAGTTAATTGGGGAAGAACTTTCCTCACTCAGAGAATACATTTCCATGTGAACTTAATTTCTGATAAAACATTAAACTACTAGTCCGAACAATTATTTCCTGACCCCAACCATCACATTAGGCCTGTAAATAACTAAGAAGGACTGTGATACTCAAGTCAGTAGTGTCTTTGCAGGCGACTACATTCCAGACGTGCAGCAAAAATTAACTAATGATTGAATGTCATTGTCATCTTCAGTGCAGTCTGGCATCAGATCACAATATCATAAGGACGCGGTTACTGACATGTTAAACACTTATCCAGGTATTGTGAGATTTAGTGTGCGACTGTTTTACCGTCCCCCTGGAATGCAGTCATTGTGTTGATATTGAGTCTCTCTCTTTCCACAGTGCTCTGTGCTTCCCAGCAAACAGTCCAGTCTGAGACTCAGCACGTAAAAGGTGTCGTGGGACAGTCTTTCTCTTTTCCAGAGAGGGTGATCAAGTCTTGCAATTTACTTTATGGAGACCTTGGCACTATTGCAAATGTGTACCCTGGTAAAGAAGTCAAAATCACCCTTGAGAAGAGATTTGAAAACCGCCTCCACTTGAACAATGTTACAAGATACTTCACCCTGTCAGACCTTCAGATAAACGATGCTGGGGTTTATACTGTGGAGAATACAGAAGGAGAAAAAAATAAAAATAAGTTTGAGCTCACTGTATACAGTAAGTGTGTGTGTGTGTGTGTGTGTGTGTGTGTGTGTGTGTGTGTGTGTGTGTGTGTGTGTGTGTGTGTGTGTGTGTGTGTGTGTGTGTGTGTGTGTGTGTGTGTGTGTGTTTATTACAAAAACATTAAATATAGGTTCCAATTCCAAAATATTCATAATTTTTCTTCCAGACGTTGTTTCCAAACCTCAGGTGACGGAGTGTGACAGCAGTTCCTGTAGTGTGGTGTGTTCTGTCGACAACGAAAAAGAGGTGACATTGACCTTGTACAGGGGAGAGGAAATACTAAACCAGACCAGCAGTCCTAACCTCAACACCGATCTATCTCTCCGTTTGGAAGTAGAGGGAAAGAACTACAACTCCACCTACAGCTGTGTGGCTGCTAACCCTATCAGCAATGAGACAGTTCATGTCCCAAAATGTTGCAGCGAAGATGGTCATCGTAATGATGCAGGTTAGAGCAATTTTGATTTAAAGCCATCCAGAAAATAGCAATTACCAAGTGAAAGTTAAGTGTAGTTGAGCTCATTCAAAACATATTTTACACTAATAATTGCCTTGTGTTTTATTTATTTCAGACAGTGATAAGAGGACTCTGGGTATGCTTATTATTGCTGTAATCTGTGTTTTGGTTGCCTCAGGGCTGGTTGGACTTGCTATCTATCTAAAGAAGAGTAGAAATGGACACTCACAAGGCAGGTATTTCTCTTTTAGAGGTGTGAGGTCACTCCCAAAAGTGACTACCTTTTAATTTATTTTGTATTTATTTTTTTTACTATCAAGGGTATTGTTTTGGAAAAGGTAGTAAATGTTTTCTTGAACACAGGATGCTGGTCAAATAAAGTGGCATATCTTCCACACTTCCTCTGCTTGGTCAGACAGTGTCATTATCTCAGACAACTTCTCTAAATGTTGAAAAAGCAGAAGGCACACACACACACACTCTCTGACAATAATTACTGGCTTATCTGACACCAAAAAGACTGCAAGCACAGAGACCGGTACCCATAGTAACAAATTAGTCCTGAGTGTTTACAGAACCTGTCCTGGGGCTGAGTGTCTGTATGTCTCTGTCAGTTAGTCACACCTCACCGTAGGCCATATATTTACTTTCCTTTATTTGTCTTCATAGATTCATCTGAAAGAGTGAAAGGTGATGTTCAGTATGCAACGATAACTCCTAAAAAACGAACAGATAATCAGGTTAGTAAAAAGCTACAGGCTGATAGACAATACAGAAGCTTTTGCAGCCCACATGACAACAACTGTAGGTAAGTCTGATACCCGGCCTGATGTCATTGCAACCAGTTTTGCCCATATGATATGGTTGGGTTGCACAATGAGAAGCCACACAGCACATATGGTATACAGTAATGCCTTTGATTGGAAGTGATGCAGACAATTACATTGATGGAAGTTACAATCTATCTGCAATATGAAAGCTGATCTACCCCCTAGAAAAAAAGAAAAAATTAAGTATTTTACAGTGGACTTTTAAAGCCTGGCTTCGTGGTTCCTCCCACTAGCTTCAGGAAAGATCCTAGATGTGTTGTGTTGACAGTTGAGTTACCTACTGCAGAAAAATTAGTATGGAGAAGAGCGCATCAGGCGCAGAGTTACTAATAAAGAAGCATAAGATCCTTTCTTATTTTTGTTGCTTTCCCACCCCTTTTCTCTCCCCTCTCTCTGCCCCCTTTTCCCTGTCCCTCTTTCCCGGTCCCTCTCCGCCCTTCCCACCCCTACCTCCCTCCCTCTCCCTGCCTAGGAGGAGCGAACCAGATTACCACAACTGGAGTCACGTAGAGACAACCCTGAACTGACATCAGTTTATGATACTCTCCTGTTATATCGCATGGCTGCCAGCAGAGATGTTGACACAGCATGAAGGAGCAAAATGGGAAGTCAATGAGAGGCCGACATGACAACTCACATCCTGGAGAGGACGGTATATCATAAAGAGGACGTTGAAACAAAATGAAAGTAAAAAATATATTCACCCTGAAAACCTTTTAGAGGCACAGTTGTTATGGGAGAAAACCTGTTGAGCTGATATTATCATTTCAGGCTTTCTTTGTAGGTCATTCTCACAGACCTTCTTTCAAATAGCTGTTTCGATGACATCCACTGATACGGACCAATTCAATAGCTATGCATTGAGTTAGTAGCAATTGAGTTAGTAGCAGGATCAAAATAATCCTTATTTTCAAGGGTCTTTTGTCCTATCATTTAATCCAATTCACTAGTGTGGTTGCTATGCTACTGCTGGGCCAAAATTATTTTCTGTTTTGTTGTTTAAATGTAGGTGCCTCCCCTGTATCTTTTTATGGCTGGTCATTGTTTAGCTTGCCAGAGGATAGCAGCTGTGTCCATAAAAAGCAGATGTTTGGTGAGATAAAGCCTCCTACTCTTTAGAAGCAATGGCTGTTAGGCTACTTTAGAAACAAAAGGTCCATAGATTTATTTTTTCCTTTCACCGTGTATGTTGTATTGAAACACGTCTGAAGGTAGATCTTGATTTGCCGTTTGATCTTGAGTGACATTTTCCTCTTCTTATCGCTTTTCGCAAAATGTTGGTCTAGGCTCAATTGTAGCTCTTAATTAGCTTGTTTCGTTTAATATGAAGGACCATTTATTGGTTGTCCCTATCTATGTAGCACATCCTCCCTTAAGAATACAATCACTCCCTCCTGCAGACTCATGGAGACACTGTACACTCTCCTTCTATCAGAGCATGTGCCTGCACAGATTACTGTGACCCGAAAATAACAAATCTGTCGTTACCATAGTAAGTTGTTTCACTGTAGGCTATTTCATTTTTATACTACTCTATTTCAGAGTAGTTACTGAGACTGAATATGAAGATATAATTCACTTTTCACTATTTTAAAATAATCTCTTGACTTATTCAAACTGAACTTCAATATATTAAGTCAAAGACATACCCATTCATTTAATTTAAAGTCATAAAATGTGTATATTTCCTGATGTTTAACAGTCATCAATACATCAATACCCATGCTTGAAATATATACATGTTTTACATACCCTATCACAACCCAAAATATGATGGTAGATTACTCTATTCCCCATTTATGTTTTTGTTGTCAGAATACCTGTGTAAACTGTCATTCCTTGAAGCCATAGCTGCTTCTATGAGTTTAAGAGTGGCAACATTTCTCTAGAGACATTTCTCCAGAAACACAACTCCAGATTGTGGTTTTAATGAAGCTTACTTCTAGGGTCAAATAGGAGGGACCGCTGTAATTGTTTGGTGGATTCTCTATTTAGTGAGTTTAAGGCATGTCACTTTGCATGCCAGGCAGCTGTACATTTCAAATTTGAAAAACAATTATGACTGTAAACAGTGAATTACTCACTTTTTATTTTAAAATCCAAAACAATTTCAAGCATTGTTTAGCTAACTTTTTGTCCAATCCTTTTCCCCCATCTAGTGGTTGAATGTTTTTATATTTCAGTATACTGTATACTGAACATAATAATGCACAATGTTTTGCTCTGAGACAGTGGACTGTAAATTGTGTAAGTGTAGCTTAAATCGTGTGTGTGTGTGTGTGTGTGTGTGTGTGTGTGTGTGTGTGTGTGTGTGTGTGTGTGTGTGTGTGTGTGTGTGTGTGTGTGTGTGTGTGTGTTGTGGTAGAGTGTAATAATATGTTGTGTTATGAACTGTTTTATGTTGTATGTAATTGCGTAATCGTGATTGGACCCCAGGAATAAATGTTATGTAATTTTCCACAAAGTTCAGATTGCGCAATGTTGTAATTTGTTAAACTCCAATGTTTCGTTACAGGAAATGAGTAACATTCCTGTATAAAACGCACATTAGCTTTCAGTCAGTAGCAGCATGGACAAAGTGGTAAGCACTTTTACACTTTTAATTTGATTCCCCATCTATAACATAGCTGCACGAAGGGACGTTTTCAACTAAAACCACGGAAGTGGGGTACGGAATAAATTTTTCCCCGTTGAAAGCAGTTCATCCAAGCCTGAATTCAAGAAATAACGACACACATAGTTAGTTTACACTTTTTGTATTATAACTGGATTATAGGTCCCGTCTATCTACCCTGCGTGGGTGAATACGCGCTTTGGTGATGAAATGTAACTTCCTTACGGTATAAAATACATTTGACCAAGATTATTCATGTTCTGAATCGTTCAGTGGGGTCTTTTACTAACATATCATTAACATTATCATTTATTTTTTAAAGTCGGATTTCGTAACTTCATGCATCAGATAATAAGCACCAAACTGTTGACAGAGCGGTGGCGCTTTCTCGCAGTAACTTTTGAGGTGTGGTGGTCCTCTACAAAGTTGTTTCCGCTGGTCGCAAAAAGCTACATTAACATAAAACCAGCTGAATTAAATGTAAAAGACATTTCACACGGATACGCTTGTTTTTGTACTAAAATATGAAAATATTACATCACGTCATGTCTCAAAATCGATAACTATATTACCTGTATATTGTTTTATGTCCTCCAGATTCGACAAGAAAGATGACGAGTTCAACAGTGAGCCTTAATTCTCGCACAGCATCCAGCCTAGCTGTCACAATGCTATTTACCAGATTTTTGGCCATGTCGTATCGAGTGAGTGGTGGCAATTATTGCTGATGAACAAAAGGAGTCTGCTCATACTGAACGTTGATCATAAGGTTTATTCAGACCACAAGCTTCAGCATGAGTAACAGACTCGCGAGGTCTGGAGAACGGCTCCTCAGATTGCCATGGCCGTTCTGACGTCTTCCTCGCCTAACCCCCTTATTTATAAACAATGAAACTGACCTCTTCTGACCAATCCCCAGTCTCCAAGACACTTCCGGTCTGCTGGATGTGGCGTTACACCCAAAACATTCCCTCTTGCTACTAACACAACCAACATTCCATTTCTTCATGAAAAACATTTAACAAAGGCATAATCTTAATACACTACAGCCACTTTCTTTCTCTGGTCTCCACTGATTTAGTCACCATAATTTTGGCTATCCCGAAGGGTAAACACTTTTGAATGGATTATGATAGAGACATGGGTTTGTACCATTGTTTTTCCTAGAGGAGTATCTACACAATTAACATACTATTTTACCCATTAGTCAAAATATGCGTTTTTGACATATATTCATGTAATAGTCCACTCCATTACACTCAAAAGTTACTTCAACTTCAACCAGTGAATGCTAGCGATGGCTAGCTATGCTAGCTATTCTATCAGTCTTTCTTAAAGAGTGTTAGCAAGCTAATAGCACACCCTGCATACACATTTATTTTTATTTTTTAGGGTTATGCAGTAGGGTGATAACGATATCACCAAAGTATGTTGTATCAGACATTTCAAATGACAATCCCAGCTAATAAGAAAACAGTCATGGTATTTAATTTAAGAGAATGAACAAGACTGGGTTCAATGGCAGATAGAGAGGTATGGCTGCTGTGAAGGAGGAATGAGGAACTATCAGAGGTCGATGTCCGTGCCGGACGTTGGTGGCGTCATCACGTTTCATTTAATAAAACCCTGCCTTTTCTCATTTGGGCAAAAGTCTGTCCTCTGTGACCCGGAAACTGATGTGGTCAAGGAGAATGTAAACTCATTAGTAAGCAAACGGAAGACGTCTTCCCCTCTTTGATACTCTCCTTTTGGCGAGGATGCACATGTGTACCCTACCCGAGTCCTTCTCAGAATAGTTTTGAAATCTGCCACACCCCATTTTAATCAGCAATTTTTTTCTCGACGGAGAAAACCATGCAAACATTTAAAAACCTTCTATGTATGAAATGTCTGAGACATCTATCTAGATTCATTTTAAATCACTATATACATTCCATTTGCCTGATAACGCGCGATTGAAGAAGTCTCATTTCATACAAGCACATTTTCGTCCACTTTCCATCTCCTCGCCGCCTCTCCTTGATTACCTTTGACCTTTGTCAAAAGCCCAGAGAGGACGGCGGAGAGAGCAAGCAGGGGTTGAGCAAATCCAATTGAGAAAGCTCCCCTTGTGTTAATGCTAGAGACTTTCTGTTTATTTGCATGGGCTGCTTCTCATTCCACTGAATCTGCTTGTATCGGCCATTCGCATATGTGGTAGATAAGCGCTTGTCAGTGCCTTTGTTTGCCAGACATGAGAGGACACCGACAAGTTACTTTTCATGAAATCATCTATCTAGTCCGAATGGTTTGAGCTAAAAACTATCCCCCAAGGCTTAGACTCAGGTTTACAATGAAAAGGGTGCAAAGAAGTTCATGCATGGCATTTATCCAATCTTCTGTTGCATCTCAGTTTTGTCCTATTAGCTGTGAATCAGGTTTGGGCTCAATTCAGAATTTTGGAATTCAGTTCCATTCAACTCATGAGTTGAAATTCACCACACCCTTACACCCTCTATAAAATTTAGAATTTCAGTTTGAGTAACAGGAAGTAGAATTTAATGCAGAGCAATCAAAGATTGTCTATTATATTGACAAGATAGTCAAGTGAACACTCTTAACAATGGAAATGCATGTCCTCAAACATGGAAGACAGGTGGGAGGAGGCTAGATCAGGTGGGACCATTCTATCCAATGGGAGGGCAGATGCATGAGTGACCAACAGGCCAAGGAGATAGATAGAGGACCCATATTTGTGTCTGTACCATTATAGAATATGTGACAGCATGGGTAGCACCAAACTTCTATTTGATCATATAAGTCTCACATAGCAAATTAGCAATTACATTTTTTGTCGACCAAATTCGACACTTTCATTGACCTCAATACAAAATGTTCTCACTTCTTGGGCTTATATTCTGCGTGCGGAGTAAACCTCACGCTTCGCCTCTTCCTCTCTGGTGCAACTAAAATAAATTCCACTCAGTTATAAAACATGAGAGTTTCATTGAATCGGACAGATCACACTTCCAGATACCAAAGAATATATCACTTTTCTCTGGAAACAATGTTCATATACTCTTTTAACCTTAGCGCTTATAATAGCCAACTAATTATACTTCCACCAAATTTGTTTGGCTTCTTTTGAAGGCCTCAGGCCAGGGTCAATTTGTGGGTTAAACTAATGTATTCTGTGAAATGTAGTATTTTCCGCATACTGAACGAAACGTAAGTGATCATTAAATATAATAACTTAGAATATTCACATGCAGGTGTTGTTTTCCTTGATCATTCATTTTAAGTGTTTGTCCTGAAAAACTATTGTTTCAACAATATTTTATATGCGTGTATATAATGACATGTTTGATGTTTTATGTACAAGTATATTTGCATAGACTACACCCAATATACAGTGCCCTCCACTAATATTGACACCCTTGGGAAAAATGAGCAAAACGGGCAGTGAAAAAAAATGTTTTGCTGTTTATCCTCTTGGTCTTTCATTCAAAATATTCACAAAAATCGAATCTTTAATTGAAGTAAAATGATTTTAAAAAATAAATGTGAAATAAATATTCTTCTCCGAAACATGTGTGCCACAATTATTGGCACCCCTAGAAATTTTTATGAGTAAAATCTAACTGAAGTATATTCCCATTCATATTTTACATTTTTAAGTTCACCTGAGTGATTAGGAACACTTAAGTGGTAAGCCATGACTTCCTGTTTCACTGGGGTATAAATATGAGGTGACACAAAGGCCAAGCTCCCGTAGTCATCCATCACTATGGGAAATACCCGAGAATACAGTAATGATGTGCGACAAAAGGTTGTTGAGCTGCATAAATCAGGAAATGGCTATGAGAAAATAGCTCAATGGTTGAAAATGCCCATTTCCACTATCAGGGAAATAATTAAGAAGTTTAAAGCGACTGGAGATGTTAACAATCGGCCTGGAAAAGGACGTGTGTTTATATTGACCCCACGCACCGTGAGGAGGATGGTTCGAGTGGCCCAAAAATCTCCAAGGATCACAGCTGGAGAATTGCAGACGTTAGTTGGGTCTTGCGTTCAGAAAGTCTCCAAAACTACGATCAGACGCCACCTACATAACCACAAGTTGTTTGGGAGGGTTGCCATAAAAAAAGCCATTGCTGTCATCAAACAACAAACTCAAGTGCCTACAGTTTGCCAAACGTTATTGAATCTTTCAATGGGACCGGGTTCTATGGTTAGATGAGACCAAAATATAGCTTTTTGGAAACAGACACCAGAGGTGGGTTTGGCGTAGACAGAAAGATAGCTATGCAGAAAATAACCTCATCCCCACTCTGAAGTATGGAAGTGGATCTTTATGTTGTGGGGCTGTTTTTCTTTCAAAGGCCCTGGACAACTTGTTAGGATACATGGTATCTTGGACTCCATCAAGTACCAGCAGATATTAAATCAAAACCTGACTGCCTCTGCTAGGAAGCTTAAACTGGGCCGTGGTTGGAACATCCAGCAGGACAATGATCCAAAACACACCTCAAAATCAACACAAAAATGGTTCACTGACCCCAGTATCAAGGTTTTGCCATGGCCATCCCAGTCCCCTGACCTAAACCCCATAGAAAACCTGTGGGATGAGTTCAAGAGGAGAGTCCACAAGCGTAGACCTTGGAATCTGAAGTATCTGGAGAGATTCTGAATGAAGGAATGGTCTCAGATCCCTTGCCATGTGTTCTCCAACCTCATTACGCATTATAGGAGAAGACTCAGAGCTGTTATCTTGGCAAAGTGAGGTTGCACAAAGTATTGAATGAAGGAGTGCCAATAATTGTGGCAAACATACAGTGGGGCAAAAAAGTATTTAGTCAGCCACCAATTGTGCAAGTTCTCCCACTTAAAAAGATGAGAGAGGCCTGTAATTTTCATCATAGGTACACGTCAACTATTACAGACGAATTGAGATTTTCTTTTCCAGAAAATCACATTGGCGGATTTTTATTGAATTTATTTGCAAATTATGGTGGAAAATAAGTATTTGGTCACCTACAAACAAGCAAGATTTCTGGCTCTCACAGACCTGTAACTTCTTCTTTAAGAGGCTCCTCTGTCCTCCACTCGTTACCCGTATTAATGGCACCTGTTTGAACTTGTTATCAGTATAAAAGACACCTGTCCACAACCTCAAACAGTCACACTCCAAACTCCACTATGGCCAAGACCAAAGAGCTGTCAAAGGACACCAGAAAGATAATTGTAGACCTGCACCAGGCTGGGAAGACTGAATCTGCAATAGGTAAGCAGCTTGGTTTGAAGAAATCAACTGTGGGAGCAATTATTAGGAAATGGAAAACATACAAGACCACTGATAATCTCCCTCGATCTGGGGCTCCACGCAAGATCTCACCCCGTGGGGTCAAAATTATCACAAGAACGGTGAGCAAAAATCCCAGAACCACACGGGGGGACCGAGTGAATGACCTGCAGAGAGCTGGGACCAAAGTAACAAAGCCTACCATCAGTAACACACTACGCCGCCAGGGACTCAAATCCTGCAGTGCGAGACGTGTCCCCCTGCTTAAGCCAGTACATTTACATTTACATTTTTGTCATTTAGCAGACGCTCTTATCCAGAGCGACTTACAGGAGCAATTAGGGTTAAGTGCCTTGCTCAAGGGCACATCGACAGATTTTTCACCTAGTCGGCTCGGGGATTAGAACCAGCGACCTTTCGGTTACTGGCACAACGCTCTTAACCACTAAGCTACCTGCCCCAGTACATGTCCAGGCCCGTCTGAAGTTTGCTAGAGTGCATTTGGATGATCCAGAAGAGGATTGGGAGAATGTCATATGGTCAGATGAAACCAAAATAGAACTTTTCGGTAAAAACTCAACTCGTCGTGTTTGGAGGACAAAGAATGCTGAGTTGCATCCAAAGAACACCATACCTACTGTGAAGCATGGAGGGAGTTGAAAGTCCGTGTTGCCCAGCGACAGCCCCAAAACATCACTGCTCTAGAGGAGATCTGCATGGAGGAATGGGCCAAAATACCAGCAACAGTGTGTGAAAACCTTGTGAAGACTTACAGAAAACGTTTGACCTGTGTCATTGCAAACAAAAGGTATATAACAAAGTATTGAGAAACTTTTGTTATTGACCAAATACTTATTTTCCACCATAATGTGCAAATAAATTCATTAAAAATCCTACAATGTGATTTTCTGGATTTCTTTTTCTCATTTTGTCTGTCATAGTTGACGTGTACCTATGATGAAAATTACAGGCCTCTCTCATCTTTTTAAGTGGGAGAACTTGCACAATTGGTGGCTGACTAAATACTTTTTTTCCCCACTGTATATTTGAGAAAAATATTTGTTTTATGATAATAATAATTTTTTTCTTTCAATTATTTTACTTTACTTCAATGTTAGATTTTGGTTAATATTTTTGAATGAAAGACCTAGAGGATAAACAATAAAGAAATGTTTTGCTCACATTTACCAAGTGTGCCAATATTAGTGGAGGGCATTGTAGAATAGAAGAGGCATTTTTATTTCACTGAATTCAATTATATTTCCTTTTAATTCAATTCCTTATCCTGTTTACTACTTCGATTAGAATTCAATTCAAATTCAATAATTTAATTGGAATTGATGAGGCATTCTCAATTCAATTCTGAATTGAACCCAACCCTGTTTCCTATGGAAGATTGACAGTATAATTTAAAACAACTGATATTCCCATTCAAGTCAGCATTCTCTGATATGTGTGTGGCCCTCCAACCATCTTTGAGGTACCATTTGAAAGTAGAAATGTCTATTGTATTCACATTTTAGCACATTTAACAGCCAAAACATGACTCCCACCCTATATTCAAGAGCATGCTGAATTGAGCACAACCCTGTTGTGAATCTCTTCTGGGAGAAAATCACAAGTGTATCCCAGTCCAACCCCACAGATTGTGACATCAGCCTGGCTCAGACTGCGATGGAGGATTCTGGCCAACAGGGGGCGACCCTGCCAGACACCGAGGGAGAACGTACAGCCCTTACTCAGAGAAGCGAGTGTAAGTACTGTATCTCCTCATGATTTTCATAAGCCTGGACTTACAGTGCATTCGGAAAGTATTCAGACCTCTTTACTTTTTCCACATTTTGTTACGTTACAGCCTTATTCTAAAATGGACTAAATAATTGTTTTCCTTCATCAATCTACACACAATTCCCCATAATGACAAAGCGAAAACAAGATTTTAGACATTTTAAAAACAGAAATACCTTATATACATAAGTATTCAGACCCTTTACTATGAGACTCAAAATTGAGATCAGGTGCATCCTGTTTCCATTGATCATCCTTGAGATGTGTCTACAACTTGACTGGAGTCCACCTGTGGTAAATTCAATTGATTGGACATGATTTGGAAAGGTTCACACCTGTCTATATAAGGTCTCACAGTTGACAGTGCATGTCAGAGCAAAAACCAAGCCATGAGGTCGAAGGAATTATCGGTAGAGCTCCAAGACAATATTGTGTTGAGGCACAGATCTGGGGAAGGGTACCAAAACATGTCTGCAGCATTGAAGGTCCCCAAAGAACACAGTGGCCTCCATCATTCTTAAATATAATTAGTTTGGAACCACCAAGACTCTTCGTAGAGCTGGCAACCTGGCCAAACTGAACAATCGGGGGAGAAGGGCCTTGGTCAGGGAGGTGACCAAGAGCCTGATGGTCAGTCTGAAAGAGCTCCAGAGTTCCTCTGTGTAGATGGCAGAACCTTCCAGAAAGACAACCATCTCTGCAGCACTCCACCAATCAGGCCTTTATGCTAGAGTGGCCAGACGGAAGCCACTCCTCAGTAAAAGGCACATGACAGCCCGCTTGGAGCTTGCCAAAAGGCACCTACAGACTCTCAGACCATGAGAAACAACATTCTCTGGGCTGATGAAACCAAGATTGAAGTCTTTGGCCTGAATTCCAAGCATCACGTCTGGAGGAAATCTGGCACCATTCCTACAGAGAAGCATGGTGGTGGTAGCATCATGCTGTGGGGATGTTTTTCAGTGGCAGGGACTGGAAGACTAGTCAGGGTCGAGGAAAAGATTAACGGAGCAAAGTACAGAGAGATCCTTGATGAAAACCTGCTCCAGAGCGCTCAGGACCTCAGACTGGGGCGAAGGTTAATCTTCCAACAGGACAATGACCCTAAGCACACAGCCAAGACAACACAGGAGTGGCTTTGTGACAAGTCTCTGAATGTCCTTGAGTGGCCCAGTCAGAGCCCATACTTGAACCCGATCAAACATCTCTGGAGAGACCTGAAAATAGCTGTGCAGCAACACTCCCCATCCAACCTGACAGAGCTTGAGAGGATCTTCAGAGAAGAATGGGAGAAACACCCCAAATACAGGTGTGCCAAGCTTGTAGCGGCATACCCAAGAAGACTCAAGACTGTAATCGCTGCCAAAGGTGCTTCAACAAAGTACTGAGTAAAGGGTCTGAATACTTAGAGTATGTAAATGTGACATTATTATTTATTTTTTATAAATGTGCTTGTTTTTGCTTTGTCATTATGTGGTATTGTGTGTAGATTGATCAGGGAAAAAAATAAAATAATCAATTTTAGAATAAGGCTGTAACGTAACAAAATGTGGAAAAAGTAAAGGGGTCTGAATATTTTCAGAATGCTTTGTATATACTGAATCACAATTGAAGTCGGAGGTTTACATACACTTAGGTTGGAGTCATTAAAACTAGTTTTTCAACCACTACACAAATGTCTTGTTAACAAACTATAGTTTTGGCAAGTCGGTTAGGACATCTACTTTGTGCATGACACAAGTACTTTTTCCAACAATTGTTTACAGACAGATTATTTCACTTATAATTCACTGTATCACAATTCCAGTGGGTCAGAAGTTTACATACACTAAGTTGACTGTGCCTTTAAACAGCTTGGAAAATTCCAGAAAATTATGTCATGGCTTTAGAAGCTTCTCATAGGCTAATTGACATCATTTGAGTCAATTAGAGGTGTACCTGTGGATGTATTTCAAGGCCTATCTTCAAACTCAGTGCCTCTTTGCTTAACATCATGGGAAAATCAAAAGAAATAAGCCAAGACCTCAGAAAAAATGTGTAGACCTCCACAAGTCTGGTTCATCCTTGGGAGCAATTTCCAAACAGCTGAAGGTACCACGTTCATCTGTACAAACAATAGTACGCAAGTATAAACACCATGGGATCACGCAGCCGTCATATCGCTCAGGAAGGAGACTGTCTCCTAGAGATGAACGTGCTTTGGTGCGAAAAGTGCAAATCAATCCCAGAACAACAGCAAAGGACCTTGTGAATATGCTGGAGGAAACAGGTACAAAAGTATCTATATCCACACTAAAACAAGTCCTATATCAACATAACCTGAAAGGCCGCTCAACAAGGAAGAAGCCACTGCTCCAAAACTGCAGTAAAAAAAAACAGACTATGGTTTGCAACTGCACATGGGGACAAAGATCTTACTTTTTGGAGAAATGTCCTCTGGTCTGATTAAACAAAAATAGAACTGTTTGGCCATAATGACCATCGTTATGTTTGGGGGAAAAAGGGGGTTCTTGCAAGCCGAAGAACACCATCCCAACCGTGAAGCACGGGGGTGGCTGCATCATGCTGTTGGGGTGCTTTGCTGCTGGAGGGACTGATGCACTTCACAAAATAGATGGCATCATGAGGAAGGAAAATGATGTGGATATATTGAAGCAACATCTCAAGACATAAGTCAGGAAGAAAGCTTGGTCGCAAATGGGTCTTCCAAATGCACAATAACCTCATGCATACTTCCAAAGTTGTGGCAAAATAGCTTAAGGACAACAAAGTCAAGGTATTGGAGTGGCCATCATAAAGCCCTGACCTCAATCCTATAGAAGATCTGTGGGCAGAACTGAAAAAGCGTGTGCGAGCAAGGAGGCCTACAAACCTGACTCAGTTACACCAGCTCTGTCAGGAGAAATGGGCCAAAATTCACCCAACTTTTTGTGGGAAGCTTGTGGAAGGCTACCCGAAACGTTTGACCCAAGTTAAACAATTTAAAGGCAATGCTACCAAATACTAATTGAGTGTATGTAAACTTCTGACCCACTGGGAATGTGATGAAAGAAATAAAAGCTGAAATAAATCATTCTCTCTACTATTATTGTGACATTTCACATTCTTAAAATAAAGTGGTGATCCTAACTGACCTAAGACAGGGAATTTTTACTAGGATTAAATGTCAGGAATTGTGAAAATGTGTTTAAATGTATTTCTGATAGGCTAATTGACGTCATTTGAGTCAATTGGAGGTGTACCTGCGTATGTAAACTTCCGACTTCAACTGTTGACATTGCTTCATTAGCTCATCTCGCTGTGCTCACAACATTTAGAGCTAAGTTCACTAGAATAGATTTAGTTTCATTCAGAATGTTTCTCTCTTATAGGCATACATACATAAGCATACATGCAAAAAGCCTAAACAATTTAAGCTGAATTCCCTGTCTCTCTCTCTCTCTCTCTCTCAATTCAATTCAATTCAATTCAATTTCAATTAAATTCAATTCCATTTCAATTTCAATTTAAGGGCTTTATTGGCATGGGAAACATGTGTTAACATTGCCAAAGCAAGTGAAGTAGATAGTAAACAAAAGTGAAATAAACAATAAATATTAACAGTAAACATTACACTCAGAAGTTTCAAAAGAATAAAGACATTTCAAATGTCATATTATGTATATATACAGTGTTGTAACAATGTGCAAATAGTTAAAGTACAAATGGGAAAATAAATAAACATAAATATGGGTTGTATTTACAATGGTGTTTGTTCTTCACTGGTTGCCCTTTTCTTGCGGCAACAGGTCACAAATCTTGCAGCTGTGATGGCACAATGTGGTTTTTCACCCAGTAGATAAGGGAGTTTATCAAAATTGGGTTTGTTTTCGAATTCTTTGTGGATCGCTGTAATCTGAGGGAAATATGTGTCTCTAATATGGTCATACATTTGGCAGGAGGTTAGGAAGTGCAGCTCAGTTTCCACCTCATTTTGTGGGCAGTGTGCACATAGCCTGTCTTCTCTTGAGAGCCAGGTCTGCCTACGGCGGCCTTTCTCAATAGCAAGGCTATGCTCACTGAGTCTGTACATAGTCAAAGCTTTCCTTAAGTTTGGGTCAGTCACAGTGGTCAGGTATTCTGCCACTGTGTACTCTCTGTTTAGGGCCAAATAGCATTCTAGTTTGCTCTGTTTATTTGTTTGTTCTTTCCAATGTGTCAAGTAATTCTCTTTTTGTTTTCTCATGATTTGGTTGGGTCTAATTGTGTTGTTGTTGTTGTTGTTGTCCTGGGGCTGTGTGGGGTGTGTTTGTGTTTGTGAACAGAGCCCCAGGACAAGCTTACTTAGGGGACTCTTCTCCAAGTTCATCTCTCTGTAGGTGATGGCTTTGTTATGGAAGGTTTGGGAATCGCTTCCTTTTAAGTGGTTATAGAATTTAACGGCTCTTTTCTGGATTTTGATAATTAGCGGGTATTGGCCTAATTCTGCTCTGCATGCATTATTTGGTGTTTTACGTTGTACACGGAGGATGTTTTTGCAGAATTCTGCATGCAGAGTCTCAATTTGGTGTTTGTCCCATTTTGTGAATTCTTGGTTGGTGAGCGGACCCCAGACCTCAGAACCATAAAGGGCAATGGGTTCTATAACTGATTCAAGTATTTTTAGCCAGATCCTAATTGGTATGTCAAATTTTATGTTCCTTTTGATGGCATAGAAGGCCCTTCTTGCCTTGTCTCTCAGATCGTTCACAGCTTTGTGGAAGTTAACTGTGGCGCTGATGTTTAGGCCGAGGTATGTATAGTTTTTTGTGTGCTCTAGGGCAACAGTGTCTAGATGGAATTTGTATTTGTGGTCCTGGCAACTGGACCTTTTTTGGAACACCATTATTTTTGTCTTACTGAGATTTACTGTCAGGGCCCAGGTCTGACAGAATCTGTGCAGAAGATCTAGGTGCTGCTGTAGGCCCTCCTTGGTTGGTGACAGAAGCACCAGATCATCAGCAAACAGAAGACATTTGACTTCAGATTCTAGTAGGGTGAGGCCGGGTGCTGCAGACTGTTCTAGTGCCCTCGCCAATTCGTTGATATATATATTGAAGAGGGTGGGGCTTAAACTGTCTCTCTCTCTCTCTCTCTCTCTCTCTCTCTCTCTCTCTCTCTCTCTCTCTCTCTCTGTGTGTGTGTGTGTCCCAGCAGTAAGAGGAGTCAGAGAGAAGCTCCAATCAGAGCTAAGAGGGAGGTGCGCGTCATTGTGTGGTGGAACCCCATCAGGACAAGAAGTGCGGAGCCACTGCCTCACACACGCCTACGTGGAACTCCTCATCACGAGGGCAATGTCCAATGGCACGACGATAGGCATGCTGCTGCGCGACCCGTAAGGCCACCATCAGATATGCCCACTGCCAATGAGGAAGTAGCAATCAAGCTTGACGACATCTTCAAACCGCCGCTATCTCCGGATCGGCCTCAAGTAAAAACCGTCCTGACAAAGGGACCCGCGGACTCAGGGAACACGGCGAGTATCCAGAAGTTTATTTTGAACTGGGCAGAGGACAGAGCCAATCAGGACGTCGACTTAATGTTTGTCTTTCCCTTCAGTGAACTCAATTGGCTGATAGACCGGCGCTTCAGTCTGAGTGGCCTCATCAGCCACTTCCACTCATCCATGACGTCAGTGAGCGAGACCCCCAGTTTGGACCTGAGTCGGTCGAAGATGGTCTTCATCTTGGATGGTTTGGACCAATTCAACTTCCGTATGGACTTTAATAGCTTATCGGTGGAGTCTGACATCAATAAGGAGATGCCTTTGCCCGTCCTCCTAGCAAACCTCATGTGGTGTCAGCTGCTTCTTCCCTCCGCCTACGTCTGGGTGATCACCAGGCCTGCGGCCGCCAGTTTCATCCCCATCGACTTCCTCCCCCAACAACGATGCTTGACGGAGATACGGGGGTTTGACGACCCCCAGAAGAGGGAGTTCTTTAGAAAGAGGTTTGGCGATCAGAGTCTGGTCCACAAAGCTATCGCCCTAGTCATGAAAGCTATTGCCCTAGAGTCATCACGGAACCTCTGCGTCCTGTGCCAGACACCGTTGTGCTGTGAGATGTTGGCGGCCATTTTAGAAAACACTGAGGAGGGAGAGCGTGTTGAGATAGACACTCGGACGCAACTATACACTCATTTTTTGCTTGTTCAGATCGGTTTAAAGAACGATCTAAATGGTGAACACTCGGAATCAATCAGAGAGGTTGTTCGTAAGCTAGGGAAGCTGGCTTTCTACAACTGGATAGAGGAAGTATCATATTCAGCGAGAGCGATGTGAAGGAACACGGAATCGACATCTCCAAAAGTTCCACATTCCACAGGTTGTGTAGCCCGCTCATCGCAGGGTGTGAGATGTACCTGGAGAAAATGTACCGCTTTACGTACATGGGTATTCAAGACTACCTAGCTGCTCTGCACGTGTTTCTCACCTACACAAACAAAAGGAGAAACCTACTACTCCACCGTACTACACTCTTTGGTCGATTGAAAGGGACGTTCAGGAGAGCAACCCTTTTAGACCTCCACAGATGCTCCGTGGACAGGGTTTTACGAAATACGCACAGAACTTATGACCTCTTCCTGTGCTTCCTCCTTGGCCTCTCAACAACACCCAACCAGACTCTCTTAGATCTAGCATGTCTAGGGAAAAGTCTAAAGGTCACAGGCTCAGAGGGGATCACAGAGATCACGGCGGAGTACATCAAGCAGGCAATCAAGGCTGAGCCTTACCCTCAGACCACCCTGGCGCTTTTCCGCGGTCTGCGGGAGCTGGGGGATGCCTCGCTGGGCAGTGAGGTCCGATGCTACCTGGCCTCCGAGTCCCGGTGGGGGTTCCTGCTGGAGCCCGACCAATGCTGGGAGCTGGCGGACATGCTTTGGGCAGGAGGGGAGTTGGAGAGGGAAGTGTTTAGGGAGATGGAACGTTTGAGTTGGACGCGCCGGATGAGCATGTGGGGCTTTTGGAGGATGCAGACCGTACTGGGAGACAGACACTGGCAGGTCTACTAGAAAGATATCACTGCTGTATGAATGGTCTTCTAGAGAGACATCAGCACGGACTGTACTGCCACATCTACCAAATTGCCACTGCAGAGACTTTAGAGTTTAGAGAGATGTATAGGTGCATTAGGAAGGTAGGTTTGAGTGTTTTATATGTAGAGAGAGAAAAAAAGGGATGATTGCAATCCATGTTTATGGTTCTGAGTAGAGGGTAGTAGTGTCTACAGAAAAATATTGAAATTAATCGATTCTTCAAACAAACAAACTTTATTTGCTTTGTACAAACTGACTTGTCATTCACACGGCAGAAGTCATAGCGCAGTTGAGGTTGGTCATAGTGCCAATGGACTCCAGGTAGAAGTGCCACTTCAGGGCACCTCCCCATTTGTTAGGTACCGTCTTTACCGCCACCACCCTGAACAGCTCGTAGGGTGGCACCAGCACATTGAGGCCTGAAGACGAGCGACAGTGGCGCGAGTGCGAGCGGGGCAGCAGGTGCCCGTGGCACGTCCGGATGGTCAGGTCAAAGCTGGAGCTGTACCGCCGCGTGGATGCCAGGACGAAATGCCCGGTGTGCACCTGATCCCCCACCTCCCCTCGCAAGTTGTCCCTGCGCCCGCTGTCAGCGTACACCAGTAGGCAGCCCTTCCCATCCTGCCCCGACTCTGCCTCCACCTCATCCTGCCCCCTCAGGAGCCGCAGGGCGTCGGTCAGCAGGAAGTGGAGGGACTTAAACAGGAAGTACCGGAAGTAGACTTTGGCGTTGGGGCCCAGGGATCTGGCATCCACATCAAAGATCAAAGGGAAGGTGCGGTTGTATGTGTTTGTGTAGAGGGTCAGCGCTGTGACATGGAGGTCGGTGAGGTTCGCCACGGTCATATTGCAGCGTTCAGCTTGCGACCAGGCAGTGGAGAAAGAGGGGGTGGCCTGGCGTTCCCTGGTCAGCAGGTCGCCCGCGGTGATGTTCCCCATCATCTCCTCCCTGCACGTCGGGTAGCGGTCGTCCACCGAGCTCGGTTCTATGTTCAACCGCTCCTCGTCACACTGGCACTGACACTGCCGAGGACAGCTATACAACATTAGAATTATTATGGCACTGCCGAGGACATCTATACAATTTTAGAACATTCTGGCACTGCTGAGGAAAGTTATACAGTGTTAGAATCATTCTGGCACTGCCAAGGACAGCTATACAATGTTAGAATCATTATGGCACTGCTGAGGACAGCTATACAGCATTATAATCATTCTGGCACTGCTGAGGAAAGCTATACAGTGTTTCAATCATTCTGGCACTGCCGAGGACAGCTATACAATGTTAGAATCATTCTGGCACTGCTGAGGAAAGCTATACAGTGTTAGAATCATTCTGGCACTGCCGAGGACAGCTATACAATGTTAGAATCATTATGGCACTGCTGAGGACAGCTATACAAAATTATAATCATTCTGGCACTGCTGAGGAAAGCTATACAGTGTTACAATCATTCTGGCACTGCCGAGGACAGCTATACAATGTTAGAATCATTCTGGCACTGCTGAAGACAGCTGTACAGTGTTAGAATATATATACTGTAAATGGTTACATATATAAATATAAAACTCTGGCATCCTGTAAATTCTGTCACCAATATATTCAAATAATATGTACAACTGGGGTCACCCACCTCTGCACTGCTGACTGTGGTGAGCATTGTTGCCAAGAGCAACAGGTCTCCTGTCAAGTATTTCATAATTAATGCAGGTTGACAGCAAAACAACCTGTTGACAGAGTGTTGAAAAATAATCACTGATTTCCTAATAGTGGTATTTTTACAATGAAGCAATATGACTGATGCATCTTGGTCAGTCAGTAATAACTGCTAGAACATTGATCACCTAATGTGGAATTGAAACACAACCCAATGTGCATATAATTCAGTTGACTTTCAAATTGACTTTAAAACAGATCATTTAAAAATATTATTATCCATTTGTGTGTGTGTGCCAGCAAATGTGTGCCCTTACCTGATCTCTGTCCTCTCTTTGTCCAGTCCCAGTCCCAGATTGTTTTAGCTGACAGTTTAGCTATATCCTGTTAAGTCAGGCTCTGAGACAAATGGCTTCACAAAAATCACTGTAAAATAAATGAATGATTTGAACTTGTGCTGGTTCGAACGTTAGTGTAGACTACCCACAGATACAAAACTCTCTCTTGAAGCCAACTTCCTTCACTGGGTGTATCTCAATAGTCATCAGTGGCTTCCTCTCCTCTGCTTCAAATGCACTGATCTGAAACATGGGATAGGTGAAAGTAATATTGTGGATGTATTTGCTTTCAGCAGTTCAGTTTTTTACCCATGTCAATTCAGATGAAGGAAAGCAGACTGTTTAGTTTCAACTACTGTTTGACCCAGCGTGTACTGACCCTCATCTCTACACCCACACATGAATTGGCCAACATTACCCACACTCACTCTCTCCCAATCCTTGTGAGTTGGTTTCCCAAAGGCCAGAAAAAATATATATTGTACATGCCATAACTTAATTAGCAAAATGTTTAAATCGTCGTGTGTATTTTATATGGTGACAGAGTACAAACAGTACCAGTCAAAAGTTTGAACACACCTACTCATTGTCACACCCTGGCTCTGGGACTCTATATGTTGAGCCAGGGTGTGTTCATTCTATGTGTTATATTTCTATGTTGGGAGTTCTAGTTTGTTTATTTCTATATTGGCCTGAGTGACTCCCAATCAGAGGCAACGAGTGTCAGCTGTGGCTGGTTGTCTCTGATTGGGAGCCATATTTAAACTGTCTGTTTTCCCTTTGTGTTTGTGGGTTCTTGTTCCAGTTGGTTTTGTGTTTGTACCGTGGACTTCATGAGTCGTTTGTTGTTTTGTTTATTGTCCGTATTTATCACTAAAGATAAATAAACATGTTCGTTCATCACGCTGCGCCTTGGTCTATTCCGTACGACGATCGTGACAGAAGAACCCACCATCACAGGACCAAGCAGCGTGTCCAGGAGCAGGCGGCCTGGACGTGGGAGCAGATCTTAGACGGGCAGGGGTCCTGGACCTGGGAGGAAATCCTGGCCGGGATGGATCGCCGGCCATGGAGTGAGACAGTAGAGAGGCGACGGAGAGAGGAGCAACGGCGTGATCAGTGTTGTCGTCGGACGGTCGAGAGGCAACCCCCAAAAAAAATTAGGTGGGGGCACAGGGCATGGACGACGGGGCTGACGGAGGCAGAAAAGGGACGTATTCAGAAGGCCACCAGGTTACGGGGGCCACTGGTCAAAGTAGGGAAAGAAGGTTTAGAGGCACGGCGAGAGGTACTGGGGTGTGTTACCAGTCCGGTCCGGCCCGTTCCAGATCCCGGGGTAGAGCCAGTGGTGTGTGTCCCCAGTACGGTCCGGCCTGTTACGGCCCCTCGCACCAAATGTACGGTGCGCGTTGCCAGCCCGGTCCGGCCTGTTCCTGTCCCTCGCACCAAGCCTACGGTGTGCGTCGCCAGCCCGGCCCGGCCTGTTCCTGCCCCTCGCACCAAGCCTAAGATGTGCGTCGCCAGCCCGGCCCGGCCTGTTCCTGCCACTCGCACCAAGTCTACGGTGCGCGTCGCCAGCCCGGCCCGGCCTGTTCCTGCCACTCGCACCAAGTCTACGGTGTGCGTCGCCAGCCCGGCCCGGCCTGTTCCTGCCCCTCGCACCAAGCCTAAGGTGTGCGTCGCCAGTCCGGCCCAGCCTGTTCCTGCCCCTCGCACCAAGTCTACGGTGCACGTCGCCAGCCCGGTCCGGCCTGTTCCTGCCACTCTCAACCAAGTCTACGGTGCGCGTCGCCAGCCCGGCCCGGCCTGTTCCTGCCACTCGCACCAAGTCTACGGTGCGCGTCGCCAGCCCGGCCCGGCCTGTTCCTGCCACTCGCACCAAGTCTATGGTGCGCGTCGCCAGCCCGGCCGGCCTGTTCCTGCCACTCGCACCAAGTCTACGGTGTGCGTCGCCAGCCCGGCCCGGCCTGTTCCTGCCCCTCGCACCAAGCCTAAGATGTGCGTCGCCAGTCCGGCCCAGCCTGTTCCTGCCACTCGCACCAAGCCTACGGTGTGCATTGCCAGCCCGGCCCGGCCTGTTCCTGCCACTCGCACCAAGCCTACGGTGCGCGTCGCCAGCCCGGCCCGGCCTGTTCCTGCCACTCGCACCAAGCCAGGGGTGCGAGTCGTCAGCCTGGTCCAGAACGTTCTTGCTATTCGCACCAAGCCAGGGGTGCGAGTCGTCAGCCTGGTCCAGCCCGTTCCTGCTACTCGCACCAAGCCAGGGGTGCGAGTCGTCAGCCTGGTAAAGCCCGTTGCTGCTCCACGCACCAAGCCAGGGGTGCGAGTCGTCAGTCCGGTGAGGCCCGTTCCGGCTCCACGCACCCAGCCAGGGGTGCGCATCGTCAGCCCGGTCCGGCCTGTTGCTGCTCCACGCACCAAGCCAGGGGTGCGAGTCGTCAGTCCGGTGAGGCCCGTTCCGGCTCCACGCACCAAGGCAGGGGTGCGTATCGTCAGCCCGGTCCGGCCTGTTGCTGCTCCACGCACTAAGCCAGGGGTGCGCATCGTCAGCCCGGTCCGGTCCGTTCCTGCCTCACGCACCAGGCCAGGGGTGCGCGTCGTCAGTCCGGCACAACCCGTGCCTGGGTCACCGTTGCCTAATGAGGTACCGGTCAACTGCTCCACTACGGAGCTGAAGCTAACCGCTCCTGCTACGTCCAGTTCAGCTCCGGCCAGCGGGGCCAGACCGGACCAGGGGCGCTATGGGGGGATTATTGGAGGGTGGTGGTCAAGCCCGGAGCCAGAACCGCCGCCAAGGAGGAATGCCCACCCAGCCCTCCCCTGTTTTGTTCAAGTTGAGGCGCGGTCGCAGTCCGCGCCTTTAGGGGGGGGGTACTGTCACACCCTGGCTCTGGGACTCTATATGTTGAGCCAGGGTGTGTTCATTCTATGTGTTATATTTCTATGTTGGGAGTTCTAGTTTGTTTATTTCTATGTTGGCCTGAGTGACTCCCAATCAGAGGCAACGAGTGTCAGCTGTGGCTGGTTGTCTCTGATTGGGAGCCATATTTAAACTGTCTGTTTTCCCTTTGTGTTTGTGGGTTCTTGTTCCAGTTGGTTTTGTGTTTGTACCGTGGACTTCACGAGTCGTTTGTTGTTTTGTTTATTGTCCGTATTTATCACTAAAGATTAAAAAACATGTTCGTTCATCACGCTGCGCCTTGGTCTATTCCGTACGACGATCGTGACACTCATTCAAGTTTTTTAATTTTTTATTTTAAATGTTTACATTGTAAAATAATAGTGAAGACATCAGAGCTATGAAATAACACATATGGAATCATGTAGTAACCAAAAAAGTGTTAAACAAATCAAAATATATTTTATATTTGAGATTCTTCAAATAACCACCCTTTGCCTTGATGACAGCTTTGCACACGGACTGACGACGCGCACCCCTGGCCTGGTGCGTGAGGCAGGAACGGACCGGACCGGGCTGACGATGCGCACCCCTGGCTTAGTGTGGGGTAAATTGAACAACTCTAACTGCAACACAGTGAGTAAAATACAGATGGATCTTGTAGATACTTGGTTCTTGTACTAAATTCTGAATACTTAATATAATGTCCCTCTAAACTTGTTGGTTCTTAGGTTCTGGAGACAAGGACAGCCAAATAATCATCTGGGTAGTGAGGATTGTGTGGTCTTTAACAGTTGTAATTATTCACCCTACTTGGGATGTATTCAGTCATGGAGTGACAAGCCTTGCTCACAGACTAATCAACGGGTATGAGAGAATATGAGAGAATCCTTTCACTAAACAAACATATAATGCAAATGTCCTTTTGAGTTAGCAATAGCTTTAGCCTAGATTCTTGACAAAAATCTAATTGATATAATATCTTAATAATCAAAATGAGTACATTTGATTTTGGTGTTATTGATGTAATAGAATGGCAATTAGTAGTGCAATTGTAATATTATAGCTAATGTAGTATGTACAAGTCAAATGCACAATCTTTAAACAATAATTTAGTTAATATGATAATATTAAACAGACTCATAACCTGCAGCCAGATCATCACAGCCTTTCACACTGACCTCCCCTACATTGGCATAGATGTCCTCTTCTGTCTCCATATCTCAATGATAACAACTGGTGTATAATGTATACTGTGTAACTCTATAGTCTCTGTCTCTCTCTCCCTCTTTGTCTCCTGTCTCACTGATGCTCTGAGAATGAATTCAGTCCACAGTCCAAATTGAAATGAGGTGACAAACGTGTGTATGCACTCTATGTGAGAGAGAGAGAGAGAGAGAGAGAGGTGACAAAGGCCAGGTGTTTATGTAGTGTGTGTGTGTATTAGAGAGGTTTCTGTTCCCTATGGTATAAAGAACAGAGATATATCACAGAGTTGAAATAAAGACAAATTATTCAACTTGTCTTCTTTTAATTTTATTCTAAATTGTCACATAAAAAATCTGATAATATCTTATCGATTACAAAAATGTTTAAAAACATGACATTACATTTCACATTTTAGTAATTTGGCAGACACTCTTATCCAAAGCGACTTACATTCAGAGCATTCGACTATGGAAGGTAAAGACAACCACATATCACAGTCTTTGGAAGGAAAATCTGTGCAAAATCAGTGCCAGTGAGAAAAGACAAGTGCGAGTGTGAGTGTAGAAAGACATACAAGAGTAATGTGCTATAAGTATTGAGTTAACATAATAAAACTATTTTATTTACCCCTGAGAAATGATCTATGGACCTCAGGGTTGGGATCAATTCCATTTCAATTCAATAATTTCTCAAAACTTTACCGTTAGGAAAAATTAGAATTTCAGTTTACTTCCTGAATTGACTGAATTTAAATAGAATTGACCCCAACCCTGATGGACCAACAGCAGCACAACAACTACAATGACTGCTATCTCTACAACTTCCCTAAGATGACCAAAACGATTAAAGTGATGACCAGGAGGACCACTAGCATGACTACAAAGACTCTGGTGAACCGTTGTCTCAGCAATAGTCCCAACTGGGACGTGGTCTGGTGCTGCTCCGGATCCCAAGTGGTTCGAACCAAATCGTTCCAGGTGTTCTGGTCCGGACCTGATCGTTCTGGCGGTTCGGAGTCATACTCCCCTGAGATGACATCCGATTTTTATTATAATGAAACAACAGCAAGAGACATTGGCTAATTAGTCTTCTTTTCTTCTTTGATTTTTATTCAAAATAATCACAGAAAAAAAGTTTTCATTCATGTAAATTCATGTTTTTAAACAGATATATAATCTATTACAAATAGACCTAATAACATTTACATTTTAGTCATTTAGCAGACGCCCTTATCCAGAGCGACTTACAGTTAGTGAGTGCATTATTATAAAAAAAAAAAAATCATACTGGCCCCCCGTGGGAATCAAACCCACAACCCTGGCGTTGCAAACGCCATGCTCTACCAACTGAGCTACATCCCTGCCGCCCCATGGGTCTCCCGGTCACGGCCGGCTACGACAGAGCCTGGATTCAAACCAGAATCTCTAGTGGCACAGCTAAAACTGCGATGCAGTGCATTAGACCACTGCGCCACTCGGGAGACTATTTGAAACATAACTATTTGACTATTTATAAAATAATATAACTATTGTATTTACTGGGCTTATGACCTAACCAACCAAAACACTATGGCAAATTACCTATGTACTTAACCTATAAACGCACAATGGCTAACATCAGACTCCTGTCTCTACAACTTCCCTAAGATGCTCAAAATGATAGAAGCGATCACCAGGAAGACCACAAACAAGATGAAGACCTTGAAAGCTCTGAGGAGGCGCTCTCTCAGCAACAGCCCCATGTAGCCAGTCTTGTCCAGGAATGTCGCAAGCTCCAGCTCAGGGTCCCAGATGATGCGGATCAAATCCAGATTTACAAGGTGGGTGCGTTCGGAGTCAAACTCCCTTGTGCTCGGTGACATAGGTGGCTGTCACGTCCCCTTGCCTCAGCCTGATGATGATGCGGTCCTTGTTGCATCAGCGGTAGCCCAGGGATAGCCCGTAGTCCTGTCTCACATAGTCCGGTAGGTCCTTGGCTTTGGAATAGGTCTCTGTGTTCAGGTTGCCCACCTCGAAGTAGCTTTCCCTGTGGTCTCGCAATAGAACTGGGAGAAACTCCTCGAAGTTGCCAAAGTAGTGGAAGCCGAAGTCGCCTCTCTCAGGGTGGCACTGTACCAGCATTTTGCCATGGTGATTGAACGCCACGCATTCGTTGGCGAACCAGAAGAGGAGCTTGAGGCATTGTCGTGGGGGAAGGACGGCCGAAGCCAGAGTCCTTAAGGTCTTGTATGGTGCTGAGCCGACTACCTTCTTCTCTGACAGACCGCACCATCTTGAACTGTAGGGATAGAGAGATAGAAGGGGGGTTGGAGAGACAGCGAGAGAGAGAGAGAGAGAGAGAGAGAGAGAGAGAGAGAGAGAGAGAGAGAGAGAGAGAGAGAGAGAGAGAGAGAGAGAGAGAGAGAGAGAGAGAGAGAGAGAGAGAGAGAGAGAGAGAGAGAGAGAGAGAGAGAGAGAGAGAGAGAGAGAGAGAGAGAGAGCCCCTCCCTTAGGTCAAGGATGCCTAGCAGAAAACTGTGAGAACTCCAAAACTGTGTCTCTCCCATTGTCTCTGTTAGCTCTTTGGGCTTGTATTTGTCTTTGTTTGTGTTCATAGTTTGTGACCCGAGATGTGTCTCTCACTGTGTCCAAACAAAGATTTACAGTAGACACGTCCTGGGATGCCTTTTTTGCATTAGTGGTCTGTGGGAAGAGGCTAATGGTCATGTATCATTGGTTATGGTTGGTTATGTGGCGTCACTATGGCGACAGAGATGGATGGCTGCAGTTTTTCCAAATCACTGCCTCTTGTTGCTGAGTGACAACACATTGCTGGTACTGAAATAGATTATTCAGCAGCACTGTAACATCGAGAAAAATGTGTCTCCTATCCCACACTATAGACAGACATCATTCTCATTGCATGGCGTAAGGTTTGGTAAAACCATGGCTTCCTTCCATCAGCCTGGCTGACGCGACCAACGTGAACTGGTGTCAGCCAGAATATCCTTCCATGGCTTCAAGTTCACAAAACAGCTTGATTATTAATATCATTTAACAGTATTTTAAAACAGCAGGTGTATCATTCTTCATAGGAACTTTGGGTTTATCGAAACCATGGCTTCATTGGAACTGTCAACTCTCATTGGAACTCAAAAAGCCTGGAATCAGTAGGTGAAAATAAGGAAATAAAAACTTTTGGCCTGAGGAGAAAGATCTCTCTTTCTACTACTGGAGATGCTCCTGATATCCTACTACAGTATTGTACTGCACAGATTTTGTCTGGATATAAGTCTATGGTCTGGACTCTGAGGCCCTGCGTGAACTTATTCTGTTTCGTTTGGCGTCATTCTGGCCCCATTGCCGTGGTTGAACTGAAAATAAGCTACAATATAACCCTTGGTTGCTCACAGTTGTAACATTCTCTCTCTACCACAAGAGTATGCTCATCAGCTGCCCAATAAATATGTTCATTACATTTACATTTTAGTCATTTAGCAGACGCTCTTATCCAGAGCGACTTACAGTTAGTGAGTGCATACATTATTTATTTAATTTATTTTTTATTTTTCATACTGGCCCCCCGTGGGAATCGAACACACAACCCTGACGTTGCAAACGCCATGCTCTACCAACTGAGCTACACCCCTCATAGTCAAAGTTGGTCTGACTGACTGAGTGGGTGTCAACTGTCACTATTTATTGGCTATGTTGTTCACAGTGATGTCTCTCCGTGATAATTTTCTTCTATCTTAAATATAACACTGCATGTATTTTCTTATTTTTGAAGAAACTTTCAAAGTTCTTGTCATTTTCCGGATTGACTAACCATGTCTTAAAGTAATGATGGACTGTTATTTCTCTTTGCTTATTTGAGCTGTTCTTGCCAAAATATGGACTTGGTATTTTACCAAATTGTGCTATCTTCTGTATACCACCCCTACCTTGTCACAACACAACTGATTGGCTCAAACGCATTAAGAAGGAAAGAAATTCCACAAATTAACTTGACACAAGGCACACCTGTTCATTGAAATGCATTCCAGGTGACTACCTCATGAAGCTGGTTGAAAGAATGCCAAGAGTGTGCAAAGCTGTCATCAAGGCAAAGGGTGGCTACTTTGAAGAATTGGAAATATAAAATATATTTTGATTTTGCACTTTTTTGGTTACTACATGATTCCTTATGTGTTATTTCATAGTTTTGATGTCTTCACTATTATTGTACAATGTAAAAATAAAGAAAAACCCTGGAATGAGTAGGTGTGTCCAAACTTTTTACTGGTACTGTATATATATATATATATATATATATATATATATATATATATATTACTGTAAATATTGATCACATTCCTTGTGTATGATCATATATTTTGATACATTGAATGTTAATATTGTGAACCTATGTTATATATTTTTTACCACCTGGGATATGGATGCCTGATGGAGACCTAAGTGTTGAAACATTGTAATAAATAAATATCACCTGGGAGCATGAGCTGCAGTGTAAAGCGTTTTCCTTTCTGTTAATGCAGGGTAATCATGAGACTTATATTGAATAAGAGGTCAAAAGGTTGGCTTTTTAGCATTCATTGCCATGGTTGTCAATTGTACTGCAGAAATGGTCACAGAAAATAGAGGTTGTGGTGGCAGCGGCAGAGAAGTACTTGGGATTGTGAGGATTTATTGCAGAACAGCTGCAGGGGGTGTTGAGTGGTAGTGATATGTCCTCTCAGATCGTTGGTCTGGAGTAGGACTGGTTAAATAGTGGAATGGGTGGTGTCGTTTTTAGAGAGGGCTAATAGTTGTCAGGGCAATTTTCCTTTTTATTTTTACTAATTTTGTATTATCGTAGAAAATAATATAATGTAGGTAGGTGGTGAATAGCCTCACACACCAGTACAGTAGGTGGCGGTGTATGCACCTAAAAATTGGATGCGACCCACCAACCAAATACCGAAGAAGAAGAAGAAGCTGAAGAAGAAGAAGAAGAAATCCCACATTCTTGCAGGTCAACCTCCCAGTGGAGGCTCCACAAAGGAGGAACAGGAGGACCATCCTCCTCAGTGAATTTCATAAAAATAAAAATAGTGAAACATTAAAAAAGTTATCCTTTATAGAAAAAACTACACTAAATATACAGAATTTTTATTCCAGACTCTGACATTGCTTGTTCTGATATTTCTTAATTTCTTTCTTTTTTATTTTTGGGATTTGTGTGTATTGTTCTAATTACGGGGTACTTATATAGTCATGTTACACTATATGCACAAGTGGGTAACCTGTACAAGTGTGAGGTGTGAAATGGGAATGTGTTTTGTTGCATATCCCACTCCCCTCAGAGAGTGGGGGTCACGGCAAGGGATCAGCCAATATTGATGGCGACCCTGGAGCAATTACAGTAACTTGCCTTGCTCAAGGGAAGAATTACAGATTTTTCCCTTCGCTCCAAACCACCAGGCTACCTACAGTATTGCTCTTTTGGAGCTAGAAACATAAGCATTTCACTGCACCTGCGATAACATCTGCAAAATATGTGTATGCAACCAATAAAATTTGATTTGATTCGATTTTTGATTAGGTGCACTACTTTCCATGGTTTCGTTACAAAACCATGCTGTTTTTAGACTTTCTATTTTTACAGTGCAGTTTCGCACTGCAGCCGTCCCTAATCTTTACTAAGACTCCACTATGGGGAAGAGACAAATAAAGCACTTACCATATCCTCAAAAGGTCAAACTCTATACAATAAACACTACTTTATTTGGCATTAGCTCTAGTATGAATCCCACATTTTAACACTTTCAATTAATCTAGTCTGAACAGGTTTTTGGTGCTTGTCACCTTGGCCGTGTGGTTGATGATATCAGTCAGAGATGGTGTATTTCTCCCTGCCTCTGTTTTCTATCATCTCTGTTTCTCTACAGCCCCACCACATCCTGTCTAGCTTAGAGACAGAGACCCTGACTACACGTCTTCATAAAGAGAAATAAACATAATTCATCATACCCCTTGTATCTTCAAATGATCTTATGAGCATTTAATCCAAGTAAGATGCTATTGGTGAGCTTGTGGTTGTGTATGTCACAGCAAGTAGAAGATAGTGTTAAACCTGAACACATCTCAAACACCCAGAACCCGTCTCTCTTGCCCTCCTGTCTGTGCATGGCAACCACACTTTCCAGTTGTGGCTAAGCCTGGCAAATCATTATTACCACACGATTCAAGCACTTTAAAATGTTTTCCAATGGTTCATGCATTTTTGAACGATCATGATTGTGTCTCCATTTAGCAACGTTTCCTACTGCACTCTGTATTACCTTACTGATGGAGCTCTCTCTCTCTCTCTCTCTCTCTCTCTCTCTCTCTCTCTCTCTCTCTCTCTCTCTCTCTCTCTCTCTCTCTCTCTCTCTCTCTCTCTCTCTCTCTCTCTCTCTCTCTCTCTCTCTCTCTCTCTCTCTCTCTCTCTCTATCTGACTCTCTCTCTCTCTCTCTCTCTCTGACTCTCTCTCTCTCTCTCTCTGACTCTCTCTCTCTCTCTCTCTCTCTATCTGACTCTCTCTCTCTCTCTCTGACTCTCTCTCTCTCTCTCTCTCTCTCTCTCTCTCTCTCTCTCTCTCTCTCTCTCTCTTTCATTGTATGTCTGTCTTTGTTGAATGCACTTATTGTAAGTCACTCTTGATAAGAGTGTCTGCTAAATGTGGGTGCAGGGGACTGAGAGCATGGTTTGTGGTGTCAGCTCTCTTGCTATAGAGAAGCTGTGCAGAGATAGAGGAAGGTACCACTTCTCCCTATAAGGAGAATGAGAGCGACTGACCCATGTAGGCTACTGACCTCAGAGAGAACAAATAAGTGATAACCACACGCTGACATAGATGGCGATAGAGAAGCGTATGTGCACACACACACACACTAACACACACACACACACAGACAATATGGTGGTGTTGTGGTGGTTGATGGAATCCATGTATGTTGACACTCGTTCATTTTGAAACATGTATTTGTGTAGTTTTACTTGAGCTAAAGCAACCACAAGGCTCCCACGCTCTCTCTGTTTGTGGGTGTTGTTTTGAGACTAACTTCAGGGCCTTATTCAAAGAACCTTGCAGAGTGATGTACAGATGGTGTCTGTACAGTATGTTCTATACAGCATATTTCTATCAGGACCACACCATGGTCATAGAAGAAGACATGCCACCCTGATCTGATAGAGGCAACATCCGAAATAACTTTCAAATACAGTGCTATTTACTCCACCACAGTATTGAAAGATGTAGCAGCTGCACTTTATATAGCATTTTCTTTTGAACTGCATTTATTTGTCTTGACAGATGAACTACCATTCTCTCTAATGGACATACACATTCAGTAACCTTCATTGTAAATGTACATAATATCCTGGCCTGATACCCTGGCCTTCAGGCAGTTTTCCTTTCTATCTATTGCATCATACTTCATAGGCTGTTTGAAAATATGATGCAATAGATAAGCAGCAGGTGATGGCTTTATCAATCTGTCATCTAGAGCCGGGTTTCCCAAACTCAGGTTCATGTTTTGGTTTCTTCCCTAGCACTACACAGCTCATCATCAAGCTTTGATTCTTTTAATCAGCTGTGTAGTGCCTGGGCAAAAAACAAAACCTGCACCCTGGGGGTTATGTGGGACCAAGTTTGGGGAATCCTGATCTAGAGATACACCGGAATAACCTATTCAAGTGTCAAAACACCTTGATATCCTATTCAATGTAAGTACATGAGATCAACCACAACAACCTACTGACATTTTTTTTTTTTTTTCAAAGTGTCTTTATGAAATAAAAAATTACACATTTTGGGATGTACCTTTCTTTACAACAGTTATTTCTACAGTATGGCAAGTAATACAGCTAATCAATAATACACAATGCTACTTTTACTGTGTTGCAACATACAGCAAGTTAACTTATGAAGGGAATTAGAGAGACCAGTACAGTTATATGCAAAATGATGTTGATGGTACATTCAGCACTGTATGTCTGATTGTGGCCAAGGTAACTGATTCATTTAAACGTTAAAGCAGTTGATGAGCTATTTGCCAAGGGACATTTCAACCCACCACACAGCTTGTTTATTCTACCCACCCCTAACAAGTAAAATCTTCTAGGTTTCACCTGGCTGAGTTAGCTGATGCAACACACCCACACAGATCTCTGGTTACCCCACACAGGCCCCCAACCCTCCCACAATCTGGCTGCTCCTCCCAAACGTATTCCTGAGGTACCTTTTCTTTGTTCAGTCACCTGCAGCCCAGCCTCAAATCAGGGAGATTACAAAGACTCTTCCAAGCAGCGTTGTGTTGCCCATTGGTTTAAAATTTCAACCAACCTACTTTCTCTCACTAACTTTGCTCTCTGCTTTTCAAAGGATTGATTGGTCATCCACCATTCATCAACATTCAAAGATTCTCTGGAGATTATGAAGTGAGAGAATGAATGCACACAGAATCGGTTAGACAGATACAGCTCTTTTTGAGGGACACATACAGGATAAGTGAACTGTATTATAGTAAATGTATCTTATCTTTGTTGTCATCTCCTTATGGTGAAGAACACTGCAAAGATTATTGGGAACACCACCAAGGCTGCTGCTGGGATAACAGGATAGTATCTTCCTCCATGCCTCACATCTTTGTTGTGGAGTTGTGTGGGGGGAAAACAAATACAGTACATGACATACAGTGTCTTTAGAACCCAAGCTTGAATGAAACCCTAGTGCATTCGGAAAGTCAGACCCCTTGACTTTTTCTACATTTTGTTACGTTACATCCTTATTCTAAAATTGATGAAATAGTTTTTTTTTCCCGCATCAATCTACACACAATTCAAACCCTTTACTCAGTACTTTGTTAAATTACCTTTGGTAGCAATTACAGCCTTGAGTCTTCTTGGGTATGACGCTATAAGCTTGGCACACCTGTATTTGGGGAGTTTCTCCCATTCTTTTCTGTGGAGTGGCTTCCGTCTGGCCACTACCATAAAGGCCTGATTGGTGGAGTGCTGCAGAGATGGTTGTCCTTCTGGAAGGTTCTCCCATCTCCACAGAGGAACTCTGGAGCTCTGTCAGAGCGACCATCAGGTTCTTGGTCACCTCCCTGACTAAGGCCCTTCTCCCCCGATTGCTCAGTTTGGTCGGGTGGCCAGCTCTAGGAAGAGTCTGGGTGGGTCCAGTCTTTTTCCATTTAAGAATGATGGAGGCCATTGTGTTCTTGGGGACCTTCAATGCTGAAGACATTTTTTGATACCCTTCCCCAGATCTGTGACCTCATGGCTTGGTTTTTGTTCTGACATGCACTATCAACTGTGGGACCTTTATATAGACAGTGCCTTTCCAAATCATGTCCAATCAATTGAAATTACCACAGGAGGACTCCAATCAAGTTGTAGAAACATCTCAAGGATGATCAATGGAAACAGGATGCACCTGAGCTCAATTTCGAGTCTCATAACAATGGGTCTGAATACCGTAAATAAGGTATTTCTGTTTGTTTTTTAAAATCTAAAACCTGCTTTCACTTTGTCATTATGGGGTATTGGGTGTAGATTGATGAAGGGAAAAAAACTATTTAATCCATTTTAGAATAAGGCTGTAACATAACAAAATGTGGAAAAAGTGAAGGGGTCTGAATACTTTCCGAAGGCACTGTATATACATTTCCTTCAGAAAGTATTCACACCCCTTGACTTTTTCCACATTTTGTTGTGTTACAGCCTGAATTTAAAATTGATTAAATTGAGATTTTGTGTCACTGGCCTACACACAACACCCCATAATGTCAAAGTGGAATGTTTTTAGACATTTTTACAAATTAATTAAACATTTAAAACTGAAATGTCTTAAGTCATTAAGTATTCAACCCCTTTGTTATTGCAAGCCTAAATACGTTCAGGACAAAATAATGTGCTTAACAAGTCACATAATAAGTTGCAATAATGTGCAATAATAGTGTTTAACATGATTTTTGAATGACTACCTCATCTCTGTACCCCACACATACAATTATCTGTAAGGTCCCTCAGTCGAGCAGTGAATTTCAAACACAGATTCAACCACAAAGACCAGGGAGGTTTTGTAATGTCTCACAAAGAAGGCCACCTATTGGTAGATGGGTCAAAATACAAAAAACTAACAATTAATATATCCCTTTGAGCATGGTGAAGTTATTAATTACACTTTGGATGGTGTATCAATACACCCAGTCACTGCAAAGATACAGACATCCTTCTTAACTCAGTTGCCAGAGAGGAAGGAAACCACTCAGGGATTTCACCATGAGGACAATGGTGACTTTAAAACAGTTACAGAGTTTAATGGCTGTGATAGGAAAAAACTGAGGATGGATCAACAACATTGGAGTTAATCCACAATACTAAAATAAATGACAGAGTGAAAAGAAGGAAGCCATTACAAAATAAATAAAAACATTTCAAAACATGCATCCTGTTGCAATAAGGCACTAAAGAAAACAAAACATTTGGCAAATTAACTTTATGTCCTGAATGCAAGGCGTTGTTTGAGGCAAATCCAACACAATACATCACTGAGTACCACTTTTTATATTTTCAAGCATGATGGTGGCTACCTCATGCCATGGTTATGCTTGTTATCGGCAAGGTCTTGGGAGTTTTTTAAGATAAATATAAATGGAATAGAGCTAAGCACAGGCAAAATCTTAGAGGACAACCTGATTCTGTCTGATTTCCAACAGAATGGGAGACAAACTCACCTTTCAGCAGGACAATAACCTAAAACAAAAAGCCAAATATACACTGGAGTTGCTTACCAAGACAACATGTTCCTGAGTGGCCTAGTTACAGTTTTGACTTAAATCAGCTTGAAAATCTATGGCAAGACTTGAAAAAGGCTGACTAGCAATGATCAACAACAAATTTGACAGAGCTTTAAGAATAAGAATAATGTGCAAATATTGTACATCCAGGTGTGCGAAGCTCTAAGAGACTTACCCAGAAAGACACAGCTGCATTGTAGTTCTTGACACACTCAAACCAGTGTGCCTGGCACCTACTGCCATACCCTGTTCAAAGGCACTTAAATAGTTTGTCTTACCCAATCACCCTCTGAATAACACACATACACAATCCATGTCTCAAGGCTTAAAAATCCTGTCTTGTCTCCTCCCCTTCATCTACACTGATTGAAGTGGATTTAACAGGTGACCATGACATCAATAAGGGATTATAGCTTTCACCTGGATTCACCTGGTCAGTCTATGTCATGGAAAGAGCAGGTTTTCCTAATGTTTTGTACACTCAGTGTATATACCTACCATAATAGAACATAGAAGGCTACCATACAAGATGATGCAAACTGCAAACAGTTCACAGTTCACGGAGCATGGCGCTTGCAACGCCAGGGTTGTGGGTTCGTCTCCCACGGGGGGCCAGTATGAAAATGTATGCACTCACTAACTGTAAATCGCTCTGGATAAGAGTGTCTGCTAAATGACCCCCCCAAAAAAAACAGTGAAATTCTCTAATTTCTCCACTAGAAGGCAGTCTTTAACAACCTACAGTACACTCTGGTTCATCACTACACAACAAATCTACTAACCGCATCAGAACTACTAACAGAATCGGCGTAATGATACACCACAGAGGGCAGCTGGTCTGGTTGAGTCTATTCTCTCTATAACTTTACTGTTCTTCGCAGTGCACACCACTGAACAGCTCAAGCCTTAGAGCAATGAATCATTTGTTCGGATGGAGAAGGATTGCCAGACTGATGTTCATGCTGCTATATTTTGTCATTGATGGTATGTTTATTTTGTTGTTACTGATTTGCTGCACTAACTAAAAGTGTATGTGGGAGATGATAGGTAAGTAGCCTAAACATTATCTATTTTTGCATGTTTGCTGTGTCTCCTGACAAGGGAGCCTAGACTAGCAGTCGCAGTGCGTGGAGCACAGACCGAATACGACTTTCCCTAACTGCATTCCCAACCCCCTCTCCCCCCAGTGTGTAACCAATCGCTAAGACTCATTTTAAAATAACATTCCTCTCATATCCTCCTGTATCCTGTCATTAGACAAATATTTACAGTAAGGGATAGATAATGACAGAGTGTAGATTCTAAAACAGAGCTCTTTCATGCGAAGAAAGAGGTGTAGGCTATAAAAGTTTGCAATCTATACAGCAACTACAGAGAATGCCAATACTTTGATTCATATATTAACTTATATGAAAGATTAATAAGATTTTGGAAACAACAGGCTGACAACCTTTTATAATTATCTGAGACAGACTGTATCAAGTCATTTGAAACTCATTTGCCTTTCTATTTGCATTTTTGCAAATTGACAGAGCTTACAGGCTCATTGTGTTTAGGCTCACAGTGCCTAAACACTATGGATGTGATAAAACATGCACCTGTATGGTGTTGGGACTTGGGAATTCCCTCAACCATGTTGAATCATTGAAGGACAATGGACATGGCTTCAACCCCAAAATGAAGAAATCCTTTCATGGATATCAATATCTAAAAGTCATTAGGTAAAATGAACATTCAAACTCAGTGGTATTTAAGCTACATTCGAATGGGACGTTAGATTGTTCCCCTATAAACAGGAAATGTTGGTGGTTTCCTGTGATTATGTGGTCACTGGTCAGCCCATCACAAGTGTGATGTTCCTCTGGTCATGCTGCTCTGTGTCTCAATATTAATTTCATTGTGTGGGACAACAAAGCTGGGTTTTTTAGGGTGTAAGTGTCTCACTTGAACATCTTAACTGAGAATGAAGACATTCAAGAGCATTGATACTGTCATGGTTCATGTGGGGTCAAATGACATTATGAAGGGCAGCTCAGAACAGCTGAACATGGATTTTAAAGAACTGATTGGGTTTCTACTTGACACCAACAAACGCCCCATAATATCTGCCCCTCTGCCCTCCCTAAATCGTGGCATGAACGGTTCAGCAGACTTTTAGCCCTCCATAACTGGCTACGAGACTATTGCAGCTCTGTCGGTGTAACATTTATTGACAATTTTGATACCTTCTGGAAAGAAAGCTCATATTATAAGGAGGATGAGATCCACCCAAATCATTTGGGTTCCTGGATCCTTTCACAGCATTATAAGGCACGTTGAGACAATGACTTATCAATGACTCAAGTCCAACTCATTTAATCCCTACCACTGTGTCGCTGAGTTGTCATAATGTTCAGCAAATGTACATCATCCTAGGGGCGTTAGAAGACACAATGAAATTACCTAATTTATGTCCCTCTTACTGCCCGGAATGCCTCTGCTGATCTTACAGCTATTGTATGCAGTAATCATATGCTTATGAACCAGAGTAATACTGTTAGCACTGAGGTGGTGTGCCCTAGTAGGAAGTCCACTGTGTGCAGCTCACCCTGCACTAATAAAAATAACCTGAGTATGTATACCTCTGCTAAGCTTCCCAGTAAAGCAAGAAAAATAATCAAGCATCCCAGAAAAGGTTTTAAAATAGCCCACGTTAACATATGTACCTTAAGAAACAAGGTTCATGAAATCAATAATTTGCTAGTAACAGATGACATTCATATTCTGACAATCTCTGAAACTCACTTAGATAATACATTTGATGATACAGTGGTAGCAATACAAGGTTATAACATTTACAGAAAAGACGGAAATGCCAACGGGAGCGATGTTGCAGTGTATATTCAGAACTACATTCCTGTAAAGCTTAGAGAGGACCTCATGTTAAATACTGTTGAAGTAATATGGCTACAGGTTCACCTGCCTCACCTAAAGCCCATTCTGGTGGGAAGCTTCTATAGACCACCAAGTGCTAACAGTCAGTATCTGGATAACATGTGTGAAATGCCTGATAATGTACAGAATGTGATATCAATAGAGAGGTATACTTTCTGGGTGATTTAAATACTGACTGGCTTTCATCAGGCTGCCTACTCTTGAGAAAGCTTCAAACTGTAACTAGTGCCAGCAACCTGGTTCAGGTTATCAATCAACCCACCAGGGTAGTTACAAACAGTACAGGAATGAAATAATCAACATGTATTGATCATATCTTTACTAATGCAAAAAAGTAATAATTGAAAACAGTATCCAGATCCATCGGATGTAGTGATCACAATATAGTAGCCATATCTACGAAAACCAAAGTTCGAAAGGCTGGGCCTAATATTGTGTACAATAGGTCATATAATATGTTTTGTAGTGATTCCTATGTTGTTAATGTGAAGAATATTTGTTTGTCCGTGGTGTGTAATGACGAGCAACCAGACGCTGCACTTGACACATTTATGAAATTGCTTATCCCATTTACTAATAAGCGTGCACCCATTACGAAAATGACTATAAAAACGGTTAAATCCCCGTGGATTGATGAGGAATTGAAAAATTGTATGGTTGCTGGCATGTCATGCCTAAATTTGCTAATGAGCAAATGAGATGGCAAATAGGTCTGGCTGTACAACCGATTGGCAAACATACTGCAAATTGAGAAATCATGTGACTAAACTGAATAAAAAGAAGAAGAAACTACAATATGAAACAAAGACAAATGACATAAAGAATGATAGTAAAAAGCTTTGGAGCACCTTAAATACAATTTTGGCCAAAAAAGCAAACTCATTCATCACAAAACCAACTGATATTGCCAACTACTTTAATGATTTTTTAATTGGCAAGATTAGCACTACACATCCAAGTATATCTGACCAAATTATGAAAGACAAGCATTGTAATTTTGAATTCCATAAAGTAAGTGTGAAAGAGGTGAAACATTTTATTATTGTCGATCAACAATGACAAGCCTACGGGGTCTGACAACTTTGATGGAAAATTACTGAGGATAATAGCGGACAATATTGCCACTCCTATTAGCCATATATATATTCAATTTAAGCCTACTAGAAAGTGTGTGCCCTCAGGCCTGGAGGGAAGCAAAAGTTATTCCCCATGCCTAAGAATAGTAAAGCCCCCTTAACTGGCTCAAATAACCAACCAATCAGCCTGTTACCAACCCTTAGTCAACTTTGACCAGATAAAATGCTATTTTACAGTAAACAAATTGACAACAGACTTTCAGCACGCTTACAGGTAAGGACATTCATCAAGCACTTACACAAATGACTGATGATTGGCTGAGAGAAATTGATGATAAAAAGATTGTGGGGGCTGTTTTGACATTATTGATCACAGTCTGTTGCTGGAAAACTGATGTGTTATGGCTTTACACCCCCTGCTATATTGTGGATAAAGAGTTACCTGTCTAACAGGACACAGAGGGTGTTCTTTAATGGAAGCCTCTCTAACAAAATCCAGGTAGAATCAGGAATTCCCCAGGGCAGCTGTCTAGGCCCCTTACTTTTTAAAATCTTTACTAACGACATGCCACTGGCTTTGAGTAAAGCCAGTGTGTCTATGTATGCGGATGACTCAACAGTATACACGTCAGCTACCACAGCGACTGAAATGACAGCAACACTTAACAAAGAGCTGCAGTTAGTTTCAGAATGGGCGGCAAGGAATAAGTTAGCCCTAAATATTTCAAAAACTAAAATCATTTTATTTGGGACAAATCATTCACTAAACCTCAACTAAATCTTGTAATGATTAATTTGGAAATTGAGCAAGTTGAGGAGACTAAATTGCTTGGAGTAACCCTGGATTGTAAACTGTCATAGTCAAAACATATTGATACAACAGTAGCTAGGATGGAGAGAAGTCTGTCTATAATAAAGCGCTGCTCTGCATTCTTAACAGCACTATCAACAAGGAAGGTCCTACAGGCCTTAGTTTTGTCGCACCTGGACTACTGTTCAGTTGTGTGGTCAGGTGCCACAAAGAGGGACTTAGGAAAATTGCAATTGGCTCAGAACAGGGCAGCACGGCTGGCCCTTGGATGTACACAGAGAGCTAACATTAATAATATGCAAATCAATCTCTCCTGGCTCAAAGTGGAGGAGAGATTGACTTCATCACTACGTGTATTTGTGAGCGGTATTGACATGTTGAATGCACCGAGCTGTCTGTTTGAATTACATTTACGTCATTTAGCTGACGCTCTTATCCAGAGCAACTTACAGTTAGTGCATACATTATTATTTTCATACTGGCCCCCCGTGGGAAACGAACCCACAACCCTGGCGTTGCAAACGCCATGCTCTATCAACTGAGCTACCTCCCTGCCTGCCATTCCCTCCCCTACCCTGGACGACGCTGGGCTAATTGTGCGCCACCCCATTGGTCTCCCGGTTGCGGCCGGCTACAACAGAGCCTGAATTACTGGGGCACAGCTCGAACACCGATGCATACCCCACAAGAAATGCCAACAGAGGTCCCTTCACAGTCCCCAAGTCCAGATCAGACTATGGGAGGCGCACATAACTACATAGAGCCATGACTACATGGAACTCTATTCCACATCAAGTAACTCATGCCAGCAGCAAAATTAGATTAAAAAAATACAGATAAAAATGCACCTTATCGAACAGGGGGGACTGTGAAGCAACACAAACATAGACACATGCATACAAACACAAGATACCATAAGCATTATACACACATGTACACATGGATTTTGTGTTAAAGATATGTGGTAGTAGAGTAGAGGCCTGAGGGCACACACTTAATATGATGTGAAATCTGTTATGAATGTAATGTAATGTTTTTAAAATGTATAACTGCCTTAATTTTGCTGGACCCCAAGAAGAGGATCTGCTACCTTGGCAGCAGCTAATGGGGATCCATAATAAATACAAATACAAATAAGAGCTACACTAAATAACCAAACGTATGTAGACACCTGCTCGTCAAACATTTCCTTCCAAAATCATGGGCATTAATATGGAGTTGGTCCCCCCTTTGCCGCTTTAACAGCCTCCACTATTCTGGGAAGGCTTTCCACTAGATGTTGGAATATTTCTGCAGGGACTTATTTCCATTTAGTCACAAGAGCAATAGTGAGGTTGTGCACTGATACTGGCTCGCAGTCGGCGTTCCAATTCATCCCAAAGGTGTTCGGTGGAGTTGAGGTCAGGGCTCTGTGCAGTCCAGTCAAGTTCTTCCACACCAATCTCAACAAATCATTTCTGTATGGACCTCGCTTTGTGCACGGGGGCATTGTCATGTTCAAACAGGAAAGGGCCTTCCCCACACTGTTGCCACAAAGTTGGAAGCACAGAATTGTCTAGAATTTAATTGTATGCTGTAGTTTAAGATCTCCTTTCTCTGGAACTAAGGGGTCTAGCTCATACCACGAAAAACAGCTCCAGACCATTATTCCTCCTCCAACAAATTTTACCGTTGGCACCATGCATTAGGGCAGATAGTGTTCTCCTGGCATCCGCCAAACCCAGATTCGTCCGTCGGACTGCCAGATGGTGAAGCGTGATTCATCATTCCAGAGAGCGCGTTTCCACTGCTCCAGAGTCCAATGGCGGCGAGATTTACACCACTCTAGCCGATGCTTGGCATTGCGCATTGTGATCTTAGGCTTGTGTGCGGCTACTCGGCAATGGAAACCCATTTCATGAAGCTCCCGACGAACAGTTCTTGTGCTCACGTTGCTTCCAGAGGTAGTTTGGAACTCGGTAGTGAGTGTTGCAACCGAGGACACATTTTACATGCACGCGCTTCAGCACTCGCTAGTCCCGTTCTGTGAGCTTGTGTGGCCTACTACTTCACAGCTGAGCCGTTGTTGCTCCTAGACGTTTCCACTTCACAATAACAGCACTTACAGTTAACCGGGCCAGCTCTAGCAGGGCAGAAATTACTTGTTGGAAAGGTGGCACCCTAGGACAGTGACACGTTGAAAGTTACTGAGCTCTTCAGTAAGGCCATTTTACTTCCAATGTTTGTCTATGGAGATTGCATGGCTGTGTGCTCGATTTTATACAGCTGTCAGCAACGAGTGTGGCTGAAATAGCCGAATCCACTAATTTGAAGGGGTGTCCACATACTTTTGTATATATAGTTTAATTAGTGGCCTACTTGTTTGGTAGCCTAATTAAAGTTGGAAATTCATTCATTGCAGATTGTAAAATATGTTTGGTGCCGTGTATTCATGGATGCCAAGGGAAGACAATCTTCCCCAAAAGAATAACCAAAAACAGAAACAAAATAATGTAGGCCTGTCTTTCGTCTCGGTGCCAAACGTCATTGACAGAAAACTTGAGTTGTTGCATCTCTTTGTGTATTTGTCCTCCGGTGGCTAGCTAGCTAGCTAAAAGCATCCCTTTCCTAAATTAGCCATGGATGGAGATAGAGATTAGGACTTGTGGTTTAACTTAGCCTAATTCTCAGTACTGGCCAATGATTATAACAGCGATTCTGATCCAACCATAAATTCATACATTGTGCTCCTGGCCTGAGAGGATGGAGTTCAACATGTAGCTAGCTAGATGTAGTAGACCTATAAACTAACGTTAACTAGCTGGCCAGGCTCATCGTTGCCAATGAAAGTTAGTTAGGCTAGTCAGCAAGCATTTTAGCCAGGCAGCCTAGAACAGCAAGCATATTTTAGTTGTCACTATACTAGATTAAGAATAGGTGATTAGATGATTTTGAAATGTTGAAGTTGAAATGCTGGAATAGTGGAGGCATCGCCTGTTTTCTTTGGGACTTGTGGTAACTCTCTGTGGTTCTAAATCAATAGTTGTTTAGTAGTCCGAAAATGTCGGAAACATTAACTTGCTTGACCATGCTGTAGGTCATGTAGCTGTTTGTTACATGCAATAGGTTTTGTGAGCAAGACCACGGAGCAGACTCTTGATAGTTCGTGGAGAGACATTTTTATGTGGATGATGGGCTCAAGTCTCTGCCCACAAACACAGAGGCCATCGACCTGCTACGGAGAACACAAGCATCGCTTGCAGAGTCAAACCTACGACTGCACAAGATTGCATCAAACAGTGCGACTGTGATGGAGGCAGTTACCCAGAAGACCATGCCAAGGGTGTAAAAGATTTAGGTCTCCGAGGAGAAACCACACCCATGCAATGCAGTCTTGGTTTATGCTGGGAAATAGAAACACACACCTTCACCTTTGGGGTATCAGTCAGCAGCAAACCATCCACACGACGTGGAGTCCTGTCAATGGTAAACAGCCTCTTCGACCCTCTCGGCCTGGTAGCGCCAATAACCATACAGGGCAGAGCCATACTGAAGGAACTCTCCCCAGACACTTGTGACTGGGATTCACCACCCCCTGAAGAAAAGCTGAAAGAATGGGAAATATGGAGGGACTCACTACAGGATCTGAAGCAGCTCCATATCCCACACACTTACACTAAGAACTCCCTCTCAACTCCATATTTGGAGCAGTGTTGGCAGTAGAAATGGCAGAGCTCATCCTAGACGAAATAGAGCTCAAACCAGACATCGTTAACTTCTACTGCGACAGTAAAGTAGTCTTGGGATACATATACAATGAGACTAAACGCTTCTACGTGTATGTGCACAACAGAGTCCAACACATCCGTCAATCAACACACCCTAAGCAGCGGCACTACGTGCCCACAGAACACAATCCTGCCGACCACACCTCAAGATCGGTTCCCGCTTCTCAGCTCACCAGTATGGGACCAGCGTTCCTGTACAAACCTAACCAAGCTCACCGCAACCTACAAGAGGGAGATCTAGTGCTTTTAAAAGACAATCGAGTCACCCGCAAGGAGTGGCACATGGCACTGGTCACTTCCACCTTCACCAGCAGTGACAGTAAGGTGCGCAAAGTGGAGCTCAAAATTACTGCTCAGGGGACCACTAAGAAGTTCCTGAGACCCGTCTCAGAGGTCATACTCCTTTTAGCCAAAGAAGACTGAGGGTTTGCTAGTCTTTGAGGTATGTGTGTAGCGTTAATTAATAGTGGCCTCTTTCAGATACCAGACTGCCTTCTATTCTTTTGGCCAAGCGCCTTTTGATTTGGCGCCATCCAGTGGCTGTTTTATGTAGCTGCAGCTAAAGTGTACTATGCTTTGCTACTTCTTTGTTGGTGGTAAAACAGGAAATAGAAAATTATGCAGTTCGACTCATTGTTGGAAAAGAGCAACTTAATACTGCTGTTTATCTTCTGCATCCTACTTGTTAAGCCTTCGTAAAACATTGCCTGTTAGTACAAATAAATTCTAAGATGTTCATCTTTTAGTATTGTATTTTCTGCAGGTCATGTTTTAATTCTGAGTTTTTAAGTAAATCGATTACAAGTATTCCCTCGCTAGCCTAGCCTGCTTGTTAAGTGCTGTTTTGCAGCTAGCTTCTCTCTACATGTGATTTCTCTTCACACTTAAGTTAGCTTACATGTTATTTAGATACTAATCCTGTTTAGAACCATATTCAAGCAGAATACCTAAGTTTTCTATGTACAGTGTTGGTCAAGTATTGTATTGTATTGTTCACTATGCGACTATGAAACATCAGTTAGACTCCGTTGCATATTTATATTGCCATTAAGTCTGAGCTGCTCCAATAATTTCATTTTTCTGTATTGTTACAGTTTTAACTATAAAACTGGAGGTTTATGGAAAGCCTATCCCTGACTCTGGTTCAGTTCTTGACATGAGTTTGGCTGGCTGTCAAATTATGGTTGCATACACCTTGAGGACAGTACAATAGCTATATACCACATTTAGCTGCTATTTATAAACATTTTATCAACATTATATATATCAAATAGCCTAACAATGAGGAAAACAAATAGTCGGCTTGAGGATAAATTCACCCACTATTTAATGTTAAACTCAGCGGGTGTTGTCTGGCTAATACCCTACACAAATGTGTAAATTATTCCAGGTAAATTAAATTATATCCAACTTGAGACTCCTCTGGTGTCCTGAAGTCCTCCTTTTTTGTGTGCAATTGTTTTCACCACAGCCCGTAGGTCCCGTTTGCGGGCCCGACTGTTTTCTATAATGAGTATTGCCAACCCAGACAGTCTTTCCTGAGACATTGTGCATTATATGTCCATTGCGCAGCACACAATTTAAAGTTAGTCTTGAATGATGCCTGCCAAGATATACCAGAGATAACAAGCTGTTGATATTGCAACCTCATAACTCAAACACCGGTTCACGAGGATGAACGAAATCGCAAAATCCTTTTTTGTTCAAGCCCTCAAGAACTGTTGTTGTCTGCTAAAGATGATGATCTGTTTGCATCTGTGAATTTATTGGCTGTCCAGTATCCAGACGACCTGTCTCCAGAGATTCCTTCCTATACAGTTAATCTCTTTCCGTAATGTGTTGAAGCCAGAAATTAAGGAGAATGGGAGGCTCGATTAAAGATGTCACAGAATTGCTGTAATTGAAGCACAACTCCCTTCTGCCCAGTTGCCCTGATGATGCTATGGCAATCAAGCTGTTTTTACCAGCCTTTTTTACCATCCCTGTAACTGTCGCTTCTTCGGAGAGATTGTTTTCTAAACTAAAAAAGGATGGTACATGCTTAATGCTGGGTTGTTTGAATGACCCATTTGCTGGCTTGCAGGCATTGGGTCACTTGGGTTGTTTTCTTTAAAAAGAGAAAGGTTGGGTTGTTAATACTGGGTTATTGATATACAGTACATACGGAAAGTATTCAGAACACTTCCCTTTTTCCACATTTTGTTACGTTACAGCCTTATTCTAAAATGTATTAAATAAATACAAATCCTCATCTATCTACAGACAATACCCCATAATGACGACGAAGCAAAAACAGGTTTTAAGAAATGTTGCTAATTTATAAAAAATAAAAAACAGAACTACCTTATTATTTACAGTGCCTTGCAAAAGTATTCATCCACCTTGGCGTTATTCCTATTTTGTTGCATTACAACCTGTCATTTAAATTGATTTTGATTTCATGTAATGGACATACACAAAATAGTCCAAATTGGTGAAGTGAAATGAAAAAAATAACTTGTTTCAAATAATTCTACAAAATAAATAACAGAAAAGTGGTGCGTACATACGTATTTACCCCCTTTGTTATGAAACCCCTAAATAAGATCTGATGCAACCAATTACCTTCAGAAGTCACATAATTAGTTAAATAAAGTCCACCTGTGTGCAATCTAAGTGTCACATGATCTGTCACATGATCTCAGTATATATACACCATTCTGAAAGGCCCCAGAGTCTGCAACACCAGTAAGCAAGGGGCACCACCAAGCAAGCGGCACCATGAAGACCATGGCACCAAACAGGTCAGAGACAAAGTTGTGGAGAAGCACAGATCAGGGATGGGTTATAAAAAAATATCAGAATCTTTTAACATCCCACGGAGCACCATTAAATCCATTATTTAAAAATGGAAAAATATGGCATCACAACAAACCTGCCAAGAGAGGGCTGCCCACCAAAACTCACGGACCAGGCAAGGAGGGCATTAATCAGAGAGGCAACAAAGAAACCAAAGATAACCCTGAAGGAACTGCAATGCTCCACAGCGGAGATTGGAGTATCTGTCCATAGGACCACTTACATTTTAGTCATTTAGCAGACGCTCTTATCCAGAGCGACTTACAGTTAGTGAGTGCATACATTTTTCATACTGGCCCCCCATTGGAAATGAACCCACAACCCTGGCGTTGCAAGCACCATGCTCTACCAACAGAGCTACAGGGGACTTGTTGATCGTTTTAAGATTTAATCCACACTTTTATGGATTCAGAAATCCATGAGGGCATTATATAACTGACAACAATCACATAACTTTCATGACATCATGTCCACTATACTTTATGTACAGTGGGGACAACAAGTATTTGATACACTGCCGAATTTGCAGGCCTTCCCACCCACAAAGCATGTAGAGGTCTGCAATCTCCATCATAGGTACACCTCAACTGTGAGAGACAGAATCCAAAACTAAAATCCAGAAAATCACATTGTATGATTTCCAAGCAATCAATCTTGGAAGTTTAAGCCGTACACTCCACAGAGCTGGGCTTTTCGGAATAGTGGCCAGAAAAAAGCCATTGCTTAAACAAATAAATAAGCAAACACGTTTGTGTCACTGTTGATGTGGGTGCGTTGAGAGGAGTCAGACTCAGGACGCATAAGCTAAGTCAACAAAACTTTACTTAAATGTACAACCAGTACAAAATAAAGTACCTCTAACGAGGAGGCAAAACGACAACGCAACACAGTGCGTTACAATAACAATACCGGAGTACTGCACAGGATACCACCAACAGACAGGAAATAAAATAACACACAACTAACGAAAACAACCACAGGAAACTTATAAGGCACATAATCAAGACCAAACGGACACAGGTGTAACAGACAGACCAAACCAAACGAACATCGAAACATTCAACGGTGGCAGCTAGTACTCCGGGGACGACGGACGCCGAAGCCTGCCCGAACAAGGAGGAGGAGCAGCCTCGGCAGATTCCGTGACAGTACCCCCCGCCCTTGACGCGCGGCTCCAGCCGTGCGCCGACCCCGACCTCGGGGACGGCCAGGAGGACGCGGACCCGGGCGCGTGGGATGACCACGGTGGAACTCAGTCAGGAGGGATGGATCTAGGATGTCCCTCCTAGGCACCCAGCACCGTTCCTCTGGGCCGTACCCCTCCCACTCCACGAGATACTGGAGACCTCTCATCCGGCGTCTCGAGTCCAAGATGGTCCGGACCCTGTACGCCGGAGCCCCCTCGATGTCCAATGGGGGCGGAGGGGTCTCTCCTATCTCATCTTCTTGGAGTGGACCAGCTACCACCGGCCTGAGAAGAGACACATGGAACGAGGGGTTAATATTCTTAAAATCAATAGGCAGTTGTAACCTGTAACACACCTCGTTCAATCTTCTCAGGACTTTAAAAGGCCCCATAAACCGCCGACCCAGCTTCCGGCAGGGCAGGCGGAGGGGCAGGTTTCGAGTGGAGAGCCAGACTCGATCTCCCGGTGCGTATACCGGTCCCTCACTGCGGTGGCGATCGGCGCTCGCCTTCTGTCGACGGATGGCCCGCTGCAAATGGACATGTGCAGCGTCCCACGTCTCCTCCGAGCGCCGAATCCACTCATCCACCGCAGGAGCCTCGATCTGGCTCTCGTGCCATGGTGCCAGAACCGGCTGATACCCTAAAACACACTGGAAAGGTGTTAGATTGGTGGAGGAGTGGCGGAGAGAGTTCTGTGCCATCTCTGCCCAGGGGATATACCTTGACCACTCCTCCGGCCGGCCCTGGCAATAGGACCTCAGAAACCTACCCACATCCTGGTTGACTCGTTCTACCTGCCCATTGCTCTCTGGGTGGTAACCCGAGGTAAGGCTCACCGAGACCCCCAAGCATTCCATGAAAGCCCCCCAGACTCTGGAGGTGAACTGGGGACCTCGGTCAGACACTATATCCTCGGGAACCCCATAGTGCCGGAAAACGTGGGTAAATAGGGCCTCAGCGGTCTGTAGGGCAGTAGGGAGATCCGGCATTGGGAGGAGACGACAGGCCTTGGAAAACCGATCCACAACGAACAAAATGGTGGTATTCCCCTGGGAGGGGGGAAGGTCGGTCACAAAATCCACCGAGAGGTGGGACCATGGTCGTTGTGGAACGGGCAGGGGATGTAACTTTCCCCTGGGCAGGTGTCTAGGCGCCTTACACTGGGCGCACACCGAGCAGGAGGAGACATAAACTCTCACATCCCTAGCTAACGTTGGCCACCAGTATTTCACGCTAAGGCAGTGCACTGTCCGGCCAATACCTGGATGTCCAGAGGAGGGTGATGTATGAGCCCAATAAATAAGTCGGTCACGAACCTCGAGCGGAACGTACGTCCGCCCCACAGGACACTCGGGGGGAGTAGGGTCGGCACGTAACGCCCTCTCGATCTCCGTATCGACCTCCCACACTACCGGAGCCACCAGACAAGACTCCGGCAGTATGGGAGTAGGCTCAATGGACCTCTCCTCTGTGTCATACCGCCGGGACAGGGCATCTGCCTTACCGTTCTGGGACCCTGGGATGTACGTGATCTTAAAAACAAACCGGGTTAGGAACATGTTCCACCTAGCCTGACGAGGGTTTAGTCTCCTAGCTGCCCGGATGCACTCCTGGTTACGGTGGTCAGTCAGAATGAGGAAAGGGTGTTGAGCCCCCTCAAGCCAATGCCTCCACACCTTTAGGGCCTGAACCACGGCTAACAACTCCCTGTCCCCTACGTCAAAATTACGCTCCGCCGGGCTGAGCTTCTTGGAATTGAACGCACAGGGGCGGAGTTTAGGTGGCGTGCCGGACCGTTGCGACAGAACCACCCCAATACCGGCTTCTGACGTGTCCACCTCCACTTGGAATGATAAAGCGGGATCCGGATGCGCCAGCACCGGAGCCGAAGTGAACAGGTCCTTCAGTTTAACAAATGCCCTGTCCGCTTCAGCTGACCACTGCAAACGCACCGGACCCCCCTTTAGCAGGGACGTAATGGGAGCTGCCACCTGTCCAAAACCCCGGATAAATCTCCGGTAGTAATTAGCAAAACCCAAAAACTGCTGCACCTCTTTTACAGTGGTTGGAGTTTGCCAATTACGCACGGCCGACACACGGTCAACCTCTATCTTCACACCAGACGCGGACAATCGATAACCCAAGAAGGAGATGGACTCCTGGAAAAACAAGCATTTCTCTGCCTTGACATACAAGTCATGCTCCAACAGCCTCTTCAACACTCTGCGTACCAGGGCTACATGCTCGGCTCGTGTAGAAGAGTACACTAGGATGTTGTCGATGTACACTACCACACCCTGCTCATGCATGTCCCTGAAAATCTCGTCCACAAAGGATTGAAAGACTGAAGGAGCATTCATTAACGCGTATGGCATGACGAGATATTCGTAATGACCCGAGGTGGTGCTGAATGCTGTTTTCCATTCATCTCCCTCCCTAATGCGCACCAGATTGTACGCGCTCCTGAGATCCAACTTTGTGAAGAACCGCGCTCCGCGTAATGATTCTGTCATAGTCGCAATCAGAGGAAGAGGATAACTGTACTTAACCGTGATCTGATTGATACTACGATAATCAATACACGGGCGCAAACCCCCGTCCTTCTTCTTCACAAAGAAGAAACTCGAGGAAACCGGGGAAGTGGAGGACCGTATGTATCCCTGTTCCAAGGACTCGGCTATGTAAGTCTCCATAGCCGCGGTCTCCTCTTGAGACAGGGGATACACACGGCTCCGTGGAAGTGCTGCTCCTGTTTGGAGATCTATCGCACAATCCCCCTGTCTATGAGGTGGCAACCGTGTTGCCCTAGTTTTGCTGAAAACCAGTGCTAAATCCTCATATTCAGGGGGAATGTGCATTGCGGACACTTGGTTCGGACTCTCCACCGATGTTGCCCCTATGGAAACACCTAGACATCTCCCTACACACTGGGCAGACCACTCCATAAGAGCCCTCTGTTGCCACGCAATGGTAGGATCATGGGTGCTTAACCAGGGAAGCCCCAGCACCACGGGATACGCAGGAGAGTCAATCAGATAAAACTGAATGATCTCCTCATGACCCCCCTGTGTAATCATCTTCAGTGGTGCTGTGACTTCTCTAATCAACCACGACCCCAGCGGCCGGCTGTCTAGAGCATGAACTGGGAAAGGGGGTTCCACCGGCCGAAGGGGAATTCCTACCCTAGAACAAAATTCACGATCAATAAAATTCCCAGCTGCGCCTGAATCTACTAGCGCCTTATGCTGGGAATGAGGTGCCACCTGTGGAAATCTCACAGGTATACACAGGTGTCCAACAGAGAGCTCTGGGTAAGTGGGGCATCTACTCACCTGAAATGACTCCCCAGTGCGCGACCTGTTGTCCCCTCTCCCAGGAGACCCTCCCCAACACCTAGCCGCAGTGTGCCCTCCACGGCCACAGTTGGTGCAGGGGACGGCCCCCCTCGGGTTCTCTCTCCTCCTCTCCCTAGCGCCTGCACCCCCGAGCTCCATGGGAATCGGCTCGGCAGTGCTGGAGGATGGAATGGACGACCCCCATTCGGGACGTCCGCGGGTAGCCAGCAGGGTGTCGAGACGGATGGACATGTCCACCAACTGGTCGAAGGTGAGGTTGGTGTCCCTGCAGGCCAGCTCACGACGAACGTCCTCTCGTAGGCTGCATCGATAATGGTCGATGAGGGCCCTCTCATTCCATCCCGCATCTGCCGCTAGCGTCCGGAACTCCAGGGCGAACTCCTGGGCACTCCTCTTCCCCTGTCGGAGGTGGAACAGACGCTCCCCCGCCGCCTTCCCCTCAGGTGGATGATCAAACACTGCCCTGAAGCGGCGGGAGAACTCCGCGTAGGTGATGGTAGCGGCGTCTATTCCCCTCCATTCGGCGTTAGCCCACTCCAACGCCTTGCCGGAGAGACAGGAGATGAGGGTGGAGACGCTCTCGTATCCCGAGGGCACCGGGTGTATGGTGGCCAGGTAGAGTTCCACCTGCAGGAGGAATCCGTGACACCCGGCTGCGGTACCATCATATGCCCTCGGGAGCGAGAGCCGAATGCCGCTGGGTTCTGGTACTGGGAGAGGAGGACTGGCCGATGGTGATGGTAAGGTGTGCGAAGATGTGGGCACCTCTCCAGTAACCAAACGGCGCAGCATGTTGGACAAATCGTTCATGGCGGCCCCAAGTTGCTGGATCATGGTGTCTTGATTGCTGATCCGTTCCTCGAGGGACTTGGGTGCCGCCGCTGCTCCTGCTGACTCCATGATGGTGTGTTATTCTGTCACTGTTGATGTGGGTGCATTGAGAGGAGTCATATGCAGGACGCATAAGCTAAGTCAACAAGACTTTACTTAAATGTACAACCAGTACAAAATAAAGTACCTCTAACGAGGAGGCAAAACGACAACGCAACACAGTGCGTTACAATAACAATACCAGAGTACTGCACAGGATACCACCAACAGACAGGAAATAAAATAACACACAACTAACGAAAACAACCACAGGAAACTTATAAGGCACATAATCAAGACCAAACTGACACAGGTGTAACAGACAGATCAAACCAAACGAACATCGAAACATTCAACGGTGGCAGCTAGTGCTCCGGGGACGACGAACGCCGAAGCCTGCCCGAACAAGGAGGAGGAGCAGCCTCGGCAGATTCCGTGACAGTTTGGTGTTCGCCAAAAGGCATGTGGGAGACTCCCCAAATAAATGGAAGAAGGTACTCTGGTCAGATGAGACTAAAATTGAGCTTTTTGGCCATCAAGGAAAACACTATGTCTGGCGCAAACCCAACATCTCTCATCACCCCAAGAATACCATCCCCACAGTGAAGCATGGTGGTGGCAGCATCATGCTGTGGGGATGTTTTTCATCGGCAGGGACTGGAAAACTGGTCAGAATTGAAGGAATGATGGATGGCGCTAAATACAGGGAAATTATTGAGGGAAACCTGTTTCAGTCTTCCAGAGATTTGAGACTGAGACGGAGGTTCACCTTCCAGCAGGACAATGACCCTAAGCATACTGCTAAAGCAACACTTGAGTGGTTTAAGAGGAAACATTGAAATGTCTTGGAATGGCCTAGTCAAAGCCCAGACCTCAATCCAATTGAGAATCTGTGGTATGACTTAAAGATTGCTGTACACCAGAGGAGGAAGTGGCTAGATGTGCCAATCTTATAGAGACATACCCCAAGAGACTTGCAGCTGTAATTGCTGTAAAAGGTGGCTCTACAAAGTATTGACTTTGGGGGTGTGAATAGTTATGCACGCTCAAGTTTTCTGTTTTTTTGTCTTATTTCTTGATTGTTTCAAAATAAAAAATATTTGGCATCTTCAAAGTGGTAGGCATGTTGTGTAAATCAAATTATACAAACCCCCCAAAAATCAATTTTAATTCCAGGTTGTAAGGCAACAAAATAGGAAAAATGCAGAGGGGGGTGAATACTTTCGCAAGCCACTGTACATACAGTTGAAGTCGGAAGTTTACATACACCTTAGCCAAATACATTTAAACTCAGTTTTTCACAATTCCTGACATTTAATCCTAGTAAAAATTCCCTGTCTTAGGTCAGTTAGGATCACCACTTTATTTTAAGAATGTGAAATGTCAGAATAATAGTAGAGAGAATGATTTACTTTTAGATTTAATTTATTTCATCACATTCCAAGTGAAGTGGGTCAGAAGTTTCCATACACTCAATTAGTATTTGGTAGCATTGCCTTTAAATTGTTTAACTTGGGTCAAACATTTCAGGTAGCCTTCCACAAGCTTCCCACAATAAGTTGGGTGAATTTTGGCCCATTCCTCCTGAGAGAGCTGGTGTAACTGAGTCAGATTTGTAGGCCTCCATGCTCGCACATGCTTTTTCAGTTCAACCAACAAATGTTCTATAAGATTGAGGTCAGGGCTTTGTGATGGCCACTCCAATACCTTGACTTTGTTGTTTTTAAGCCATTTTGCCACAACTTTGGAAGTATGCTTGGGGTCATTGTCCATTTGGAAGACCCATTTGCGACCAAGCTTTAACTGCCTGACTGATGTCTTGAGATGTTGCTTCAATATATCCACATCATTTTCCTTCCTCATGATGCCATCTATTTTGTGAAGTGCACCAGTCCTTCCTGCAGCAAAGAACCCCCACAGCATGATACTGCCACCCCCGTGCTTCACGGTTGGGATGGTGTTCTTCGGCTTGCGAGATACACCCTTTTTCCTCCAAACATAACGATGGTCATTATTGCCAAACAGTTCTATTTTTGTTTCATCAGACCAGAGGACATTTCTCCAAAAAGTACAATCTTTGTCTCCATGTGCAGTTGCAAACCGTAGTCTGTCTTTTTTATGGCGGTTTTGGAGCAGTGGCTTCTTCCTTGCTGAGCGGCCTTTCAGGTTATGTCGATATAGGACTTGTTTTACTGTGGATATAGATACCTTTGTACCTGTTTCCTCCAGCATCTTTACAAGGTCCTTCGCTGTTGTTCTGGGATTGATTTGCACTTTTCGCACCAAAGTATGTTAATCTCTAGGAGACAGAACCCGTTTCCTTCCTGAGCGGTATGACGGCTGCGTGGTCCCATGGTGTTTATACTTGCATACTATTGTTTGCACAGATGAACGTGGTACCTTCAGGCATTTGGAAATTGCTCCCAAGGATGAACCAGACTTGTGGAGGTCTACGATTTTCTTCTGAGGTCTTGGCTGATTTCTTTTGATTTTCCATGATATCAAGCAAAGAGGCACTGAGTTTGAAGGTAGGCCTTCAAATACATCCACAGGTACACTTCCAATTGACTCAAAGGATGTCAATTAGCCTATCAGAAGCTTATAAAGCCATGACATCATTTTCTGGAATTTTCCAAGCTGTTTAAAGGCACAGTCAACTTAGTGTATGTAAACCTCTGACCCACTGGAATTGTGATACAGTGAATTATAAGTGAAATAATCTGTCTGTAAACAATTGTTGGAAAAATTACTTGTGTCATACACAAAGTAGATGTCCTAACCGACTTGCCGAAACTATAGTTTGTTAACAATAAATTTGTGGACTGGTTGAAAAAATAGTTTTAATGACCTCGACCTAAGTGAATGTAAACTTCTGACTTCAACTGTAGGTATTCAGACCCTTTGCTATGAGACTCGAAATTGAGCTCAGGTGTATCCAATTTCCGTTGATCACCCTTTAGATGTTTCTACAACTTGATTGGAGTCCACCTGTGGTAAATTAAATTGATTGGACATGATTTGGAAAGGCGCAAACATGTCTATATAAGGTCCCACAGTTGACAGTGCATGTCAGAGGAAAACCAAGCCATGAGGTCAAAGGAATTGTCCGTTGAGCTCTGAGACAGGATTGTGTCAAGGCACAGATCTGGGGAAGGGTACCAACAAATGTCTGCAGCATTGAAGGTCCCCAAGAACACAGTGGACTCCATCATTCTTAAATGGAAGACGTTTGGAACCACCAAGACTCTTCCTAGAGCTGGCTGCCTGGCCAATCTGAGCAATTGGGGGAGAAGGGCCTTGGTCAGGGAGGTGACCAAGAACCCGATGGTCACTCTGACAAAGCTCCAGAGTTCCTCTGTGGAGTTGGGAGAACCTTACAGAAGGACAACCATTTCTGCAGCACTCCACCAATCTGGCCTTTATGGTAGAGTGGCCAGATGGAAGCCACTCCTTAGTAAAAGGCACATGACAGCCTGCTTGGAGTTTGCCAAAATGCACCTAAAGGACTCTCTGACCATAAGAAACAAGATTCTCTGGTCTGATGAAACTAAGATTGAACTCTTTGGCCTGAATGCCAAGTGTCGCATCTGGAGGAAACCTGACACCATCCCTACAGTGCATCATCATGCTGTGGGGATGTTTTTTAGCGGCAGGGACTGGGAGACTTGTCCGGATCGATGGAAAGATTAAAAGAGCAAATTACAGAGAGATCCTTGATGAAAACCTGCTCCAGAGCACTCAGGACCTCAGACTGGGTGAAGGTTCACCTTCCAATAGGACAACGACCCTACGCACAATGCCAAGACAACACAGGAGTGGCTTCGGGACAAGTCTCTGAATGTTCTTGATTGGCCCAGCCAGAGCACTGATTTGAACCCGATCGACCATCTCTGGAGACCTGAAAATAGCTGTGCAGCGACGCTCCCCATCCAACCTGACAGAGCTTGAGAGGATCTGCAGAGAAAAATGGGAGAAACTCCACAAATACAGGTGTGCCAAGCTTGTAGCGTCATACCCAATAAGACTCAAGGCTGTAATCAATGCCAAAGGTGCTTCAACAAACTACTGTGTAAAGGGACTGAAACTTGACATTTCATTTGCAGACATTTGAAAACCTGTTTTTGCTTTATGGGGTATTGTGTGTAGATTGATAAGGGGAAAAAAACAATTTAATCAATTTTAGAATAAGGCTGTAACGTAACAAAATGTAGAAAAAGTCAAAGGGTCTGAATAACTTCCGAATGCAATGCATGTACATTGTACAATCAATTAGTCAGAGAGAGCCTCAATATTACATTAATTTGTATATATCAACTGCATATGGTTCAGTCATGTTTTGGTCGTGTTCGCGTGGGTTGAACAAAAACTCCCTAATTACTAGTTGACAATAGAGCCTCCCACAATGCAGGCGATGGCTGCAGGATGAAGTTGGTGAAGAGCAACTGCAGAAACTTGCAGTCGACTGCAGTTAAAACTTCATGACCTTTGATCACATGATTTTTGTAAAGTTCATGCAGTGGACATGTCGGTGCAAGTCGTACCATTTTAACCCCCATAATGAAAAACACTTTGAAAGGCGGTGACCAACGATGGTCACCAACTTGACAAAAATTATCCGGCCAATAGCTTTTCAACCACATGACATAGAGCTCTCCATCCAATTTGACTTTGTTCAGAGACCTCTTCTCTCCAATCCACGGCAATTAATGTAACTTATTTTGACTTAATCTATTTTTTTTATACATTTCAATATATTCCACCCCATAGGACTTAGATTAACTTAACCAACTATAATTGGTTCAGGGACCTCTTCTATCCGATCCACAGCAATAACTTATGTATGTATTTTTACTTTGTCTATTTTTTTATACATGTTGATTAATTTCATGTAAAAACTGTTTCCTTAAGCTTAAAGCGCAACTCCACCACTTTTCAAACTCATTTTCATTATCTCCAGCACAATACCAGTGTCAACATAAAGTACCAGTCAAAAGTTTGGAAACATCTACTCATTCAAGGGTTTTTCTTTATTTGTACTATTTTCTACATTGTAGAATAATAGTGAAGACATCAAAACGATGAAATAACACATATGGAATTATGTAGTAACCAAAAAAGTGACTTTTGACCTGTAGTGTATGCTGAGCACTTGCTGTGGTAGCCATGCTGGTTAAGTGTGCCTTGAATTCTAAATAAATCACTGACAGTGTCACCAGCAAAGCACCCCCACAGCATCACACCACCTACTTCACAACTCCTCCAACATCACTCCTTCATGCTTCACGGTGGGAACCACACATGCGGAGATCATCCGTTCACCTTCTCTGCGTCTCACAAAGACACAGCGGTTGGAACCAAAAATCTCATATTTGGACTCATCAGACCAAAGGACAGATTTCCACCTGTCTAATGTCCATTGCTCGTGTTTCTTGGCCCAAGCAAGTCTCTTCTTCTTATTGGTGTGCTTTAGTAGTGGTTTCTTTTCAGCAATTCGACCATGAAGGCCTGATTCACGGTCTCCTCTGAACAGTTGATGTTGACATGTGTCTGTTACTTGAACTCTGTGAAGCATTTATTTGGGCTGCAATTTCTGAGGCTGGTAACTCTAATGAACTTATCCTCTGCAGCAGAGGTAACTCTGGGTCTTCCATTCCCGTGGCTGTCCTCATGAGAGCCAGTTTCACCATAGCGAGTGATGGTTTTTGCGACTGCATTGGAAGAAACTTTAAAAGTTCTTGAAATTTTGCGGATTGACTGACCTTCATGTCTTAAAGTAATGATGGACTGTCATTTCTCTTTGCTTATTTGAGCTGTTCTTGCCATAATATGGACTTGGTCTTTTACCAAATAGGGTGATCTTCTTAATACCACCCCTACCTTGTCACAACACAACAGATTGGCTCAAACGCATTAAGAAGGAAAGAAATTCCACAAATTAACTTTTAAGAAGGCACACCTGTTAATTGAAATGCATTCTATGTGACTACTTCATGCAGCTGGTTGAGAGAATGCCAAGAGTGTGCAAAGCTGTCATCAAGGCAAAGGGTGGCTACTTTGAAAAATCTCAAATATAAAATATATTACGATTTGTTTAACACTTTTTTGGTTACTACATGATTCCATGTGTTATTTCATAGTTTTGATGTCTTCACTATTATTTCTACAATGTAGAAAATAGTAAAAATAAAGAAAAACCCTTGAATGAGTAGGTGTGTCCGAACTTTTGACTGCTACTGTATGTGAAAACGGCGCATTTCTATGCTTTATAGAAAATAATATAAAGTAAAAAAGTTCTACCCGATGTCATCATCAAAAGTTTAAACATTTTAAAAACAGTGATTTTCAAACACTATGAGATTCGCGGTGACGTGGGGAGCAAGAAAATACCCTCCCTTGGCCTAGAAACTTGTTGCAGGTTTTAAAAATCACTGTTTTTCACTTTCAATCCCCGTGATGTCACAGAGAAGCATTTTTTAAAGACCTTTCTTCTTGTGTTTTTAACCACAGATCATAGAAACATGCTGTTTTCACATATATAGACACTAGTTTGGTGCTGGAGATGATGAATATGAGATTGAAAAGTGGAATTTCCTTTAAATAGCATCCACCCATTATGACTTTCATGAATACAACCAACATTGGTTCAGGGACCTTACCTCTAGCCTGAGTACCAGTCTCTTTAGCAAACATTCCACTCGTTACTACTCCTTGTCATTGCCAAAGAGACTTGCCTTTCGGCATTCTTCAAATATGAACATTCTATCATTAATGAGCTCGAGGAAATCAGAGTTTCAGATCATGATTCGATAACCCTCACAGCTATCCTCCAATGTTTATGCAAAAAAGTTCATTCAGGCTGGGCTATTAATCCACCATTCGTATGCTAGCCTATATTAGGCCTAGCCTGCTACAGTGAATATAGGCGACCACCACCTGTGCTATGCAAGCCAGAGACAACAACAACAAAAAATGTCTGACGCATGCTTTGGGCCAATTAATTTAAGTTGAACTTGAACATTGCCAAATGCGTCATGTTTATTTAAATGTAGAATAAAACAAATATATTGCCTAGGTGGATTTAATGAAACCCTGGCTGTTGACGTAGACAACAGTTCGCAAACAGGGAATCTCCGATTCCACTGAGCTCCTTTTTGGAAATGGCAAGTTCACTTTGAGCTCCTTTTTGGAAATGGCAAGTTCACTTTGTCATCCATGGGCCCCGTGTAGCTCAGTTGGTAGAGCATGGCGCTTGCAACACTAGGGATGTGGGTTCATTTCCCACGGGGGGCCAGTTTGAAAAAAGTATGAAAATGGATGCACTCACTAACTGTAAGTCGCTCTGGATAAGAGCGTCTGCTAAATGACTAAAATGTAAACAAAATGTAAATAAAAGCATATCAACTGCAAGAGAGCTGTCCAGCAGCTCACATCAGCAGGATGGGGACCTTTTCATTAGGAGGGACGTCTAACATGGATCGCTAAAATAATGATAACGAACAGATTTCCTCAATTTAAATAATAGGCCTATGGGGACACCTGTACATTTGGCAGCCAAGCACAAGTGATCAGTGTAGCCTTTTATGGTCTAGACTTTTAGGGTGTGTGTGTGAGTTTACTAATTCTCTCTATGTCCATTCGTAAAGTTTCCTAAAGTAGCCTGTCTAGACTCCATCACTTAATAAGAGAGGAGGGACAAATAATATAACTAATGAGCATAAAAACATAAATGTATAAAATGTATAAAATGTAAGAAAGTCATGATTATCAGCATGTAGTCCCAGCTGGTATTAGATAGAAAGCCGCCTGTGGGGAAAACAACCTGTGGTTACACAGGTCATTGACTCACTGCAAAAACGTTATCTTTTTCAATCACAATTTTCTTGTTGTCTGCTTGTTTTAGTCAATTACAAAACTACATTTAACGAAAGTACAATATGTCTTAAGATTACTTTTCAGCATTGCCTGCTCCCGAGCATTCTCACTACTTAGATAAACATAATGTTGTAGGTGTTGTAGGGCTTCCCTCCTGCCCCTTTTCATGACGCGCTAGCAGCCACGTGAGTGAGTGCTAGCTAGCTACTGACCGGAACATTAAGCTAGCTAAGACCAACAACACAAACAAACGGACTGTACAGATACAAGTAGTGAGTGGAGTTACAAACAGACTATATACTACACAAGTTAAATGTCTTACTTGTGATTAAATATTTTCCACACACATACTGTAGCTATGTGTAGCCTACTTGGACACCGGGTCCCCACATTTCCCACTCTCCTACGCCGAATAGCCTGAGGCCACATGGCTCTTCTCACAGGCTCTATTTCCCTACGTGGGAGCACTGCGAACCGTAGGTTGTGGGTTTTACCTCGTTACATGTACATTGAACAACACAGCAGCCTTTCGGCATGTTTTGTTATTTCAGAATAGAAGCCACAATGACAATTTTCTTCGGATGGTCACAGCATTGACAGCTATTTATTTATGATACTGAATTGCACATTTCCACGGGCAGTGCTCATTCCCTAGGTTCTCATACATGCAGCCGCAACGATTCTCTCTGTCTCTGAACCATTTTTGTTTACATCCATAACAATGTGGCACGATTTTGCCTGGCATAGAAAATGTGCTCACCTGTCAGGACACTGTTGTTCAGAGGAGCTAGCCAACAACACAGCTAACACAATCACTTCAAACTGAAGCTGAAAAGACTGCAAACTAGCTGCACTTACTTTTTTTCAATGAACATTGTTTTGTAAATATCCATAAAAAGGATGCCAGCTGACTCATGATTTCGACCAGCTGAGAAACGTTGCCTACCTGTCTGTCTCGTCCCGACTCCCGACACATTCATTACTATGGGACAGCTGGAGATCGAATTTGAATATTGAAACAATGTTGCAAATGAGACAGACAGCAAGGTTTATACAAATCTCTGCTGTTGAAAATGAAATGTTAGTCTGAAAGAAATGTGAGATCTTGTCTAGATGTTTTTTATAGTGGAGATCAAGTTTATAAATTGCTTGGCTGGGCTGATGAGGCAGGGGATTGCGCAGTCAGATTGAACAGTGTAAACCGTCATTTTAATGTCATAGATTTAGCCAGTGGTAACTTGTGGAACAGCTGGAATGCGGTTTTAACCAATCAGCATTCAGGATTAGACCCACCCGTTGGATAATGTTTATTATTGTTCTTAACATTCTATATTGTGCCAAATTTGCACTCACCCCATGTTCCATAACGTTGTCATGGAAAATATGAATGTTGTTTAAGCATAGAAAGTATCAGAAAGTATCAGAAAGTATCAGAAAGTAAGAAAGTTTTATCATGTAAAAAAGGGAGGGAAACTAATATTGGCTACCGTCAGAGAAATAGCAAACAAGCTAAGAAAAACGTGTGGAAAATGTCAATTTAATAAACAACTATTAAAGTTGTGATAAAAGATCTGGACCTATTTTACCAGCCTACACTCTTAGACAAAAGGGTTCCAAAAGGGTTCTGCGGCTGTCCTCGTACGAGACCCTTTTTGGTTCCAGGTAGAACTCTTTGGGGTTCCATGCAGAGCCCTCTGTGGAAAGGGTTCTACTGTACATGGAACCCAAAAGGGTTCTACCTGGAACCAAAAGGGGTTCTTCAAAGGGTTCTCCTATGGGGACAGCCGAAGAACCCTTTTTGGTTCTAGATAGCAAAGAGTGTACTGATTTTTTATTTTTATTTTTAACCTTTATTTTATCAGGTAGTCATACTGAGACCAAGGTCTCTTTTACAGATGAGCCATGAATTACATAAATTACAGAAAATACTGAAAGAAAAACAGTCATAAAAAAACAAAGACATTCATCAGTAAAAAGGTCCTCAATCAGCATTCTAAATTGGCCTAGAGGCACCAAAACATAACATTTCAGAACATTTTGAAGATTGTTCCACAAATAAGGTGCAAAAAAGCTAAAAGCTGATTTACCTAACTCAGTAGAGACCAAAGGAATTTCCAGGGTTAGCCATCCCTGAGACCGGGTTTGGTAACTCGTATGTCTAAAGTTTAGTAATGAAAACATAACAATGTGTCAACATACGTGACATCAAAGAGGGCCAACCAACTTTCTGGTATAGAATGCAGTGATGAGTACTAAAACTGTTGCCCTTAATAAAGCATAGTGCGCTATGATAAACTGAATCTAATGGCTTTAATGAAGTAGCAGCTGCATTCAAATAGATGTCGCCATTGTCTAGAACCGATAGGAACGTCGACTGAATAATCTGCTTTCTCCGATTTATCGAGAGGCAGGACCTATTTCTATAGAAGAAGACCAATTTAATTCTCGGTTTCTTAATGAACTCGTCAATATGCTTTTTAAAAGACAGCTTTTCATCTATCCAGATGCCCAGATACTTGCAAGCAGGGACACGATCAATATGGACACCATCCAAAGTACATATGCTTAAATCATCTGAGTTATTTTTATGCGCTCTAGAGGACAACATATACTTAGTTTTACCTGTAGGTCAATAAAGATTTTCTGTAATTCAATGAAGGCTGACTAGTAACGATAGAGCCTGGTCAACCGTGGGGGCAATAACATACACAAAAGTTTCATCGGCATACAAGTGCAGGTTACAATTTTTTACAGACAAGTTGATTTTGTTAATGTAAACAGTAAAAAGTACAGGACCCAAAATCGACCCCTGCGGGACACCTTTCGTAATATCCAGGAAAGCTGATTTAACACCATCAGTAGATACACATCTGTCAAGTAATTTTTAAAACATTTACATGCAGCCTGGTCTAGGCCAATTGAGGAAAGCCTCTGAATTAGCAGTGAGTGATCAACTGTGTCGAAAGCCTTTGACAGCTCAATAAGGAGGGCAGCTCAATGTTGCCTTTTAGCCGCACAATGAACCACATCATTTATAACTAGGAATGCAGCAGAGATAGTGCTGTGACCTTGTCTAAAACCCGACTGATGTACATTTAGAATACATTTCAAAGACAAGAAAGATCTTAGCTGAGAATTAATCAAGGATTCTAATATTTTAGCTAGGCGAGAAAGGTTAGAAGTAGGGCGATAATTATTTAGGTCACAAGGTTCACCACTTTTGTGAAGGGGGAGTACATGGGCTGCCTTCCAAACCTTGGGGATAGTATCAGATATAATCGTCAGGTAAAACATATGGGTTAATGATTCAGCAATCAGGGGGGCAGAGACCTGCAGTAAAAATAGATCAAGCATATCAGCCCCAGTGGATTTTTTTGACATCAATCTTAAGCAAGGTATCTAGCACATCACAGATAGTAAATTGCTGAAATGAAAACAAAGATTCACTAGAAGTTGACGTGTTAATCGTTGAGTCTGCTAGAGGCTGGCAGAGGGCAGAGCAGTCTATTGACTGATTAGGGTTAATTAATCCACAGTTTCTCTCAAATAAAAAGCATGCCAAGATAAAATGATGATTAAAAGCATCACTTATCCCCTTCTTCTCAGTTATGATGCCAGAGTCAGACAGAACTTGCTTAGGCAGGGAAGATGAGGAATTTGTACGCTTTAGTGCAGTTACTGTTTTCCAAATTTAGAAGGATCACCATCAGAGTCAGAGATAGAGCTTAAAAAGTACCTTGATTTACCTTTCTTAATCGATGTAGTACACATGTTTCTCAAAGGTCTAGAAAAATTACCAGTCCACTCCAGAATCCGTTTTCCTTGCTTTGTGTCATGCACTGACTTATGGGACTCTGTATGTTGAGTCAGGGTGTGGTGTTCTATGTAGTGTTTTCTATGTTTCAGTCTAGGTGTTGTAGTTCTATGTTTGGCCGGGTGTGATTCCCAATCAGAGACAGCTGTCGCTCGTTGTCTCTGATTGGAGATCATACTTAGGCAGCCTATTGGCACTCGTTAGTTGTGGGATCTTGTTCCGTGTGTAGGCTTGATTTGTGTTTAGCCTGAGGACTTCACGTTACGTTGGTTTGTTGTTTTGTTCGTGTGTTTATCGTTGAAATAAACGTGTATACCTTTCACGCTGCGACATGGTCTGACCCGTCCTTAAACGAACGTGACAGAAGATCCCACCAAACACGGACCAAGCAGCGTGCCCAGGCGGAGCGAATAGCCATGTCACAGGTGGGCAAATTGTGGTCATGGGAGGAGATATTCGCTGGGAAAGGACCCTGGACAAAAGAGGAAGCCCGGGTAGGAGAGGAGAAACGGCGCCAACAGTGCCAACAATGGAGACCCGAGAGGCAACCCCAAGAAAAAAATTTGGGGGGCTAAAGGAGTGGTCGGGGAGCGAGAGTGAAGAGCCCCGACCACCGCACCCGGTGGGTTTCCAGATTGAGTTCCCACGACCTGGGGGGAAGAGTGGGAACAGTTCTATACTGAGGAGTCGGAGGATGACGACAACGTTGAGTTTCTGTTCCCTAACTCGTGGGGGCTCCCGGAGGAGTCCTTACTGGAGGAGGAGTGCCGAGAGAGAGAGAAGGATTGGATCGGCAGGGTAAGAGAGGAGGTCACCACATTACGGGGGCTGATAGCTAGAATAGAGCGGGAGAGATCCATTCAAGAGGAGGCACTGCAGGAGGCTCGTAGGGAGAAGGAGGAAGTAGAGGAGCTGGTTAGGCAATATAAGGTGCGGGGGTTAATAGAGGAACCCAGTTATGCGGAGCTACGTACTGTGTCGCCAGTGCGCCGGCACAGTCCTGTACGTCCTGTGCTAGCACCACGCACGTGCCGTGCGAAAATGGGCATCCAGCCAGGACGGGTTGTGCCAGCTCTCCGCTCCAGACCTCCAGTCCGCCTCCACAGTCCGGTCCGGCCCGTTCCTGTTCCTCGCACCAAGCCAGTGGTGCGTGTTCCCAGTCCGGTACGGCCCGTGCCTGCTCCCCGCACCAAGCCAGTGGTGCGTGTTCCCAGTCCGGCCCGGCCCGTTCCTGCTCCCCGCACCAAGCCAGTGGTACGTGTCGCTAGCCCGGTACGGCCCGTGCCTGCTCCCCGCACCAAGCCAGTGGTGCGTGTCGCAGTCCGGCCCGGCCCGTTCCTGCTCCTCGCACCAAGCCAGTGGTGCGTGTTCCCAGTCCGGCCCGGCCTGTTCCTGCTCCTCGCACCAAGCCAGTGGTGCTTGTCGCCAGTCCGGCCTGGCCCGTTCCTGCTCCTCGCACCAAGCCAGTGGTGCGTGTTCCCAGTCCGGCCCGGCCCGTTCCGTTCCTGCTCCTCGCACCAAGCCTGTGGTGCATGTTCCCAGTCCGGCCCGGCCCGTTCCTGCTCCTCGCACCAAGCCTGTAGTGCGTGTTCCCAGTCCGGCCCGGCCAGTTCCTGCTCCTCGCACCAAGCCAGTGGTGTGTGTCCCCAGTCCGGTCCGGCCCGGCCTGCTCCTCACACCAAGCCAGTGGTGCGTGTTCCTAGTCCGGTCCGGCCCGTGCCTGCTCCTCGCACCAGACCAGTGGTGCGTGTGTCCAGTCCGGCATGGCCCATGCCTGTTCCACCGGTGCCTGGTCCGGCACCGGTCAGCTGCTCCACTCTGGAGCCAGAGCAGTCCGCTCCACCGGTGCCTGATCCAGCTCCGGTCAGCTGCTCCACTCCGGAGCCAGAGTAGTCCGCTGCACCGGGGTCCAGTCCAGCTCCGGTCAGCAGCTCCAATCCGGAGCCAGAGCAGTCCGCTCCACTGGTGCCCAGTCCAGCTCCGGTCAGCTGCTCCACTCTGGAGCCAGAGCAGTCCGCTCCACCGGGGTCCAGTCCAGCTCCGGTCAGCTGCTCCATTCCGGAGCCAGAACAGTCCGCTCCACCGTTGCCAAGTCCAGCTCCCCTCAACGGATCCACTCTGGAACCAGAGCTGTCCGCTCCACCGGGGTCCAGTCCAGCTCCGGTCAGCAGCTCCAATCCGGAGCCAGAGCAGTCCGCTCCACCGGTGCCCAGTCCAGCTCCGGTCAGCGGCTCCAGTCCGGAGCCAGAGCAGTCCGCTCCACCGGTGCCTAGTCCAGCTCCGGTCAGCGGCTCCAGTCCAGACCCAGACGTTAGCCCCTCTCCAGGTTCGGGGTCTCCCACACCAGGGTCCAGACAGGGCTTGGTACTTCGTGGGAGGAAGGAGAGGGGAAGCAGCGCGCCGAGGTCCAGACCAGAACAGGGGCGCAACAGGGAGGCGGAGAGTAAGTGGTCGTCACGCCCGGAGCCGGATCCGCCCACCAGGCCCCTACCCTGTTATGTAAAGTTTGTGCGGTCGGAGTCTGCACCTTTGGGGGGGGGGGGGGGGGGTACTGTCACGCACTGACTTATGGGACTCTGTATGTTGAGTCAGGGTGTGGTGTTCTATGTAGTGTTTTCTATGTTTCAGTCTAGGTGTTGTAGTTCTATGTTTGGCCGGGTGTGATTCCCAATCAGAGACAGCTGTCGCTCGTTGTCTCTGATTGGGGATCATACTTAGGCAGCCTATTGGCACTCGTTAGTTGTGGGATCTTGTTCCGTGTGTAGGCTTGTTTTGTGTTTAGCCTGAGGACTTCACGCTACGTTGGTTTGTTGTTTTGTTTGTGTGTTTATCGTTGAAATAAACATGTATGCCTTTCACGCTGCGCCTTGGTCTGACCCATCCTTAAACGAACGTGACACTTTGGCCCAGGCCTGATTTCTCATCTGATTGAGCTCGGATAGCTAAACCAAGGTTAGATCTATCTTTCACTCTGAATTGTTTAAAAGGGGCGTGTTTATCAGCCAGATAAATAAATATGGAGGATACATTTTCTAGAGCCAACTCAGGATCAGGAATACAGGAGACAGTGGCTAAATCAGAGTAGAACATGTCATGTAAAAACCCTTGAGGAGAGAACTTTAAAAAATGTATCTTCTTAATTATACGAGGATTAGTAATTTGCTGTTTCATATCTCTAATACATACTATGTGACAATAATCATACTGTCGTGGAAATTCAACACCATGTTGTGGAAATTACCACCAGGGACACCTGAAGTCAATATTAAATGAATCATCCTTTATTATCAGTGCGCTGGAGTGGTTCCAACCAACTCAATGCACCAAGTACACATGTCGATCAGGAGCTCCAACGGGGTAGTCCCGTTAGTTCTCTTATCTACTTACACAGACAAGTAATATTTGCATGATTTAGCTTATTCTTTATTAATAATTAATTCATCAACAACATTTGGTTCATGCATGTGACAGACCAATACCTCACTAGGCTTCCTCTCTCCAAGCTGAGACCTTGAAACTGAGATATCATTCATTCTCTAAACAATGTTCTGGGAGTACTGCCAAATTGTCTATACTGATAGTGAGGATGAAAACAATGTTATGGGCGTACTGCCAAATTGCTTATACTGATAGTGAGGATTCCTCCAAGCACGTTCAATCAGTCACTTGTATGAACCTATTCCAATTTGTTAGTAGAAAAGCAGCATTGATCTCATATTCAAACATAACATTTTCCATCACATTCCTTCCTCTTATCACTGTTGTGATAATGATCATTACATTTTAATATAAGCATTAAATTATAGCTTCTATCAAAGGAGGTTCAATCAAAATATTTATATTAAATTAAGCGAAATCAACACATAAAACCAGACACTTCATCCTTTCAAACCCTTCACTCTGGGTTTTACAATCTAAAATACACACACATACACAAGGGATCTGTAGACTCAGAGGTGACTAAATCTCTCAATGTTTAACCATTGTTTACATAGCTCTTACCACAATCGGGTTGCAGTGGCTGGCCCTGAGACTAGTCAAAACACAAAACCTGTTGTTTAACAAATCCGCTAGGGCATTCTAAACTTGTCAAACAAAAAAGAACCTCACTCATAGCTCTTATCCTTGAATAAACCAAGGGGCTGTCATCACTCCTGCTACTGGAAGTAGAGTAAGGTATTATCTGGCCTAGCAAAAGACGGTGGGCCTGTGTGTCTAATGCAAACAGTGCATGTTCCATCCCACTTAGAAACCATATTGACTTTCACAGGGAAGAGAGAGAACACATGTTATAACAGTTTCACACCAACGTGGATAAGAATGAGATTGGGGCAAGCTTAGCCCAAGCTACAGTGGGGAAAAAAAGTATTTAGTCAGCCACCAATTGTGCAAGTTCTCCCACTTAAAAAGATGAGAGAGGCCTGTAATTTTCATCATAGGTACACGTCAACTATGACAGACAAATTGAGAACAAAAAATCCAGAAAATCACATTGTAGGATTTTTAATGAATTTATTTGCAAATTATGGTGGAAAATAAGTCACATTCTAGTGGCTCACTCCTTCTCGCCTTTCCAAATCATAATTAGAACCCAATCAATTAATTATCCAACCCAAATTTAGAATGACAGTGTTTAGTGCTTCACGTTGGTTCTATCACCCAAAGTTAAGACCCTCAACTTAGCACACACCGACACTGGCAGAATGTACATTTATATGGACATACAGTATATTCACCTTATATTTCTAGCATTCACATTTTTTGCTTGCTATTTGTGGTAATGACAGACTGGTATCTCAATGCATTCTTAGTCTAAATTACTGTAACTTTCGCAGTGTGCAGACCTCCACAATCAACCCTGATACCACAAATAAATAATTTTGACAAGCCTAAATCAATTACGGGCACGGTTGACCACCCCCCTCCTTCACGGCACATCCTTCTGGTGTGTCTTAATTTTCCTCTTCAGATAGCTTTACAGTTCGTCTTGATAATGTCAATCTGGGGAATAATCTGATTTTCCCAGCAGACGAATCTCTCACCTGAGATTTACGGTCCATTATGTCAATTTTCCAACCAGTACACCAGCAGCATGAGAGAAGTTTGGACGGGATCTCTCTCCATGCTCACTCCACGTGGACTAATGTCACACTCCTGAGAGAAAGGGCAGTTGATAGCATCGACTGGCTTCTGTGTACAGGTTGCTGGCTCGGACTCAGGTACTAGGTGGTGAAGGACCATTGTGAATGCCATTGTCACCATTACTTCAGCAGGTTAGAGGGGGTGAGGTTCACACTGTTCTTGGCCGAATTATCCCTTCCATGCGTCTAGATACCATCTGTGGTCACCTTCGCCATCACCTCGAGATGGGACAAACCAAAACAACAGTTTAGTTTAGGGCATTTCTGATTCAGGAAATCCAGACAAACTATTCACTGTATGACAAATGACATTATTCACTGTATGACAAGTTATTACTACTACCAATATTCGTAATACAAATGTCTAAGACAAATGTCAAAGAGAATAACAACACACAGTTGAAACCATTTTTTCCCCCAAAATTGGCTTATACTCCCCTATCATCTTGGCGACCTCACTCCATAGTTACAGGATCAGGGAGTTTATGGCTAATCGTTAGGGAGAAATCCCGACCATCCAGCAGACCCAATCTGGTGAGATTTGTATTGAAGCAAGACAAAAACAAACAAACAATACAACAACAGCAATACACTTCTTCATATACACCTAGAGGTGGAGAAAGCTTAAATTCATTTGGAGTAACTGTCAACCATTACCAACATATATTTTTCCTTTTACAGGCAGGCATGTGAAGAAAATATATGTGCATATTTACCAAAGGGCCCCAGGGGGCTGGTAATTACCCCTTTGGACATGACTCATATCGTGATTCATGCGTCCCAAAAAAATAACAACACTGCCGTTAGAAATAAAAAATAAATGAATTAGAATAACAAATCAAATTAGAATTAGAACCCTTGATAACTCCATAAGGAAATAATTGTATCCCATAAGGTACTTCAAGAAATAGTAAAATAGACTTGAGACAGGTTTCCCTCATTTGTGGTCCGAATCATACATAGGACTGTTGATAAATTATAAACTTCTTCCTAATCATCAGTGTTTACACTTTACATTTAATTCTCAACCAATGTCTCTAGCCTTTCTCATGAGGGTGATCAGGCCTCACCAGAAAGTCAGAACTGTAAGGTTCTGTATTTGTTTTCTTAGTTCACCTTTTGTTCTTGTACGTAGCCTTGTTTCTTTGTGTTCTTGAACATAGCTCTGTCTTTCATTTTTGTTCATTGATTTCACCTGTGTTAGTTACTCACCTGGTCTCATCAGCTCCTTATTTAGTTCAGTTCTTTCTGTTTGTGCCTTGTGAGGTATTGCTTGTTTTGACTCTACTAAGCCTTTTTATAGCTCGTTTGTGAAAACCAGTTATAGCCTTCAGTCCTAGTTTTTGATTCTCCTGCCTGTTTGCCTACCTGTGTATGACCATTGCCTGTCTGTGACCACGATTCCTGCCTTTTGCGAAGGCGAAATAAACACCTTTCGCGCTCTGCACGTGAATATACAGCTTTTTCTCCCTGAGTATTAATTACAAGAATAGAGGTCTTTTAATAACAAAACAAAACAAACATGATAACTTTCTCAGTATTGGAAGGCATTGTTTTCATTTTAGTATACATTTTAGTCATTTAGCAGACACTCTTATCCAGAGCAACTTACAGTTAGTGAGTGCATACATTTTTCATACTGGCCCCCTGTGGGAAATGAACCCACAACCCTGGCGTTGCAAGCACCATGCTCTACCAACTGAGCTACAGGGGACTATACCTTAACTGTGTTACTCTGTCTTTTTATTACCAATCTCTGTTGGATATTCACTTTCTGCTTCACACTTATTCAATATATATTGTTTTAAGATTCATATGTAATGTTTCAAATTTATAAAATACATCGGTCAATTCAGGAAGGGAGAGATAAACAGTTATTATAACTGGGCTAGCACTGCCTATCAGTCCACTGGCATTGGAATGTTCTATCCATAAGGTTTCTGGCACCTGAGACAAAATAGATTGGGAGGCAATGTCAGACCCCCACTCCTCCTGGGGGAGTGCTTCAATTTGCCTGCTTACTCATTGGTTTAATCGTTTGGGATATCAATGAAAACTCCATCTGGGGTACAATAAATTGTAGCATTAAGTTTAGTTAACAAGTCTCTACATGTTCAATATTGTTTGGTTTTATTTAACAGAGCATGGGTTTTGTTTCAACATGTATTACCAGTGTAGAGGAAATCTCATAAGCATTTATAGTTTTATTGGTTAGGGGTAAGTCAAGTCCCGTACAATGCTTTAACCTCATCTTTATCAAATGATCCATAAAGGGACCACTCTGAACAGTTCTCAGAATACTTTTTACACCACTTGTGGGTGTGCAAGTTGTATATTTATTATTATTATTATTATTATTATTATTTTTCCATGAATACTTTATAAAATCTCTAGTAACCAATTATTCACACATACAATTTCATCTCTCTTTTCATATCTTCCCACACACACACACACTAGTGTTCCATTCACACATACAATTTCCCTATATAACATTATAAATCAACTTATGTATTCACATCTACACCACCAGCAACAATCACAGTGCAGCCAGCCCGAGAGGTGCAGCCCAAGGGCATCAATGAACAGCCCTTACCCATATCAGCTGTTACCCTCTTATTATCCCAATTTCAATCAGTTTAATATCCACATTTCTATCACGTCCTTTCCACACTCACACATCTCTCACATCCACATTCACTTAGTACTATTCCCAAACACACTCTGTAATCTCCCTTATTAACCCATGTTTATCTTCAACAATTCTCTTGTTGTTACTTCCACTGCACCATATCTATCTTCAACGGTTCCTCTATAGTCTCCATGGTCGCCATAGTCTGTACAGTATCTATACTCTCTACAGTATCTACAGTGAGGGAAAAAAGTATTTGATCCCCTGCTGATTTTGTACGTTTGCCCACTGACAAAGACATGATCAGTCTATAATTTTAATGGTAGGTTTATTTGAACAGTGAGAAACAGAATAACAACAAAAGAATCCAGAAAAACGCATGTCAAAAATGTTATAAATTGATTTGCATTTGAATGAGGGAAATAAGTATTTGACCCCTCTGCAAACCCTTGTTGGCAATCACAGAGGTCAGATGTTTCTTGTAGTTGGCCACCAGGTTTGCACACATCTCAGGAGGAATTTTGTCCCACTCCTCTTTGCTGATCTTCTCAAAGTCATTAAGGTTTCGAGCCTGACGTTTGACAACTCAAACCTTCAGCTCCCTCCACAGATTTTCTATGGGATTAAGGTCTGGAGACTGGCTAGGCCATTCCAGGACCTTAATGTGCTTCTTCTTGAGCCACTCCTTTGTTGCCTTGGCCGTGTGTTTTGGGTCATTGTCATGCTGGAATACCCATCCACGACCCATTTTCAATGCCCTGGCTGAGGGAAGGAGGTTCTCACCCAAGATTTGATGGTACATGGCCCCGTCCATCGTCCCTTTGATGCGGTGAAGTTGTCCTGTCCCCTTAGCAGAAAAACACCCCCAAAGCATAATGTTTCCACCTCCATGTTTGACGGTGGGGATGGTGTTCTTGGGGTCATAGGCAGCATTCCTCCTCCTCCAAACACGGCGAGTTGAGGTAATCATCTGACCACAACACTTTCACCCAGTTTCGAATCTTTCAGATGTTCATTGGCAAACTTCAGACGGGCCTGTATATGTGCTTTCTTGAGCAGGGGGACCTTGCGGGCGCTACAGGATTTCAGTCCTTCACGGCGTAATGTGTTACCAATTGTTTTCTTGGTGACTATGGTCCCAGCTGCCTTGAGATCATTGACAAGATCCTCCCGTGTAGTTCTGGGTTGATTCCTCACCGTTCACATGATCATTGCAACTCCACAAGGTGAGATCTTGCATGGAGCCCCAGGCCAAGGGAGATTGACAGTTATTTTGTGTTTCTTCCATTTGCAAATAATCGCACCAACTGTTGTCACCTTCTCACCAAGCTGCTTGGCGATGGTCTTGTGGGGGTTATTAGTAAGAATTAAATCAATCAATGAGTTAACAGGGTTTTTCATATTTAGCCGTGTGGGTTTTGAGATCAATTGAGTCAGATTAAAATCAATGCATATACTCTTAAATTCATCTGAGGCCGGGCATAGCCAATCCAGATTAAAATCGCCTAAAATGACCAACTCCGAGGACAGAAAAGGTTTTAACCTCTACGGGATCGGTGTCCCGTATACGGGACGTTTGAGCTAATGTGCGCTAATGTGATTAGGATGACTGTTGTAAGTAACAGCAAACCTTCCAGGACATAGACATGTCTTATATGGGCAGAAAGCTTACATTCTTGTTAATATAACTACACTGTCCAATTTACAGTAGCTATTACAGTTAAAAAATACCATGCTATTGTTTGAGGAGAGTGCACAACAACAAAAATGTATCACTTCAACTGGTTTGATACATTCACTTCTGAAGGTAAATAATGTACTTACATTCAGTAATCTTGCTCTGATTTGTCATCCTAAGGGTCCCAGAGATAAAATGTAGCATAGTTTTGTTTGATAAAATCCATTTTTATATTCAAATGTAGGAACTGGGTTCTACAGTTTGAATCCTTGCTGTCTCTGGCTCCACACCCACCGGCCATCTAGATGTGTGAAAGTTAGTGTATAAGCTAATGATCCATCATGTATGACATTCCTGGGAGTGTGTAAACTTACATTTTGTATTACCATATCATTTTTGTATGTTCTCTATAGTTATGTACTTGAAAATGTATCAATTGACCAATTTGGCACATTTGTGCAGACTTGATAAAAAAAGTGTCCAGAAGTGCAATGCTTCACAGGGTCAATCTGAAACTTTGCACACACACAGCTCTCATCTAGTGGTCAAAATCTAAATTGCGCCTAAACTGCAGAATTATATTGTGGCCTTTCTCTTGCATTTCAAAGATGATGGAACATCTTATCTTTTACCAGATCTAATGTGTTATATTCTCCTACATTAATTTCACATTTCCACAAACTTAAAATTGTTTCCTTTCAAATGGTATCAAGAATATGCATATCCTTGCTTCAGGTCCTGAGCTACAGGCAGTTAGATTTGGGTATGTCATTTTAGGCGAAAATTGAAAAAAAGGTTCCGATCCTTAAGAGGTTAAACACTCAGATATAGCACCAATAGCATCCGCCATGGCAGCAGGGGGGCGGTAAATCACAGCAACAAATACATGTGTATTCTGGTTTATGGACACATCTACAACCAGGAGCTCAAATTTCTTGGGAACATAAATATTTGAAGATTGGGATGCCTTCAAATTAGATTTTAAATATATGGCCACTCCTGCCCCTTTCTGTAATCTGTCACATCTATATACATTATAATCATTTACTTCAATGTCTCAATCAGAGACAGAACCATTTACCCATGTTTTCAAGAGAATGGTTACATTTTGAAAATCATACTTTGCACATTTAGGTGCATTAGCCCAAACCCCCTACAAGATTCAAAGTCAGGGGGGGTATTCAGCTCATTCCCATCAGAGCTAACAGGCATAGTGTCATCTGGAGCAATTTGTTGAGTAAGCTGAGACTTTGCCAAAGTCCCTGGCAAACCACATGAGAGCAGAGCAGACTGAGCATTTGACAGACCTCCTTCAAGTCGCTGGATGCAGGGCTGGGGCGGGAACTGGGAGAGCAGTGTTTTGCAGAGCTCAGTCCACCCGGATGAAGCTCCCGCCAATGGAGTGGCGCTGCTGCAGGGGACCGGAGTGGCTGCCAATGCTCCATTCTGGGTGTACTCAGGAGGCCTTGGTGTGGCTGCTGTTGCAGGGTTGGGGCTGCTATTGGCGGCAGAAGTGTCCCAGGCCTGGGAGGGTTGTGGGGGAATTGAGGAGGGTGGTGTGAAGGGCAGTGTGGTGGCGAACCTCCAAACTCTCAGCATATGAGGGCTGATGATGAGAATGATATATGGTGTGGACTACATCATGTGATGCACTACCCTCAACAGAGTTTTGCCAGACGCTAGGGTAGTGGTCGGTGCTGTGTAGAGCTGGGCTGAGTTGAGGTGTGCCATGTCTGGTTGTGTTGTGCTGTGATGGGCAGGGTCTGGTAGAGCTGTGCTGAGGCGGGCCTGTTCTGGTAGAGCTGTGCTGGGGGTGTGCTGGGTCTGGTTGTGCTGTGCTGTGATGGGCCGGGTCTGATAGAGATGTGCTGTGATGGACCGGGTCTGGTTGTGCTGTGCTGTGCTGTGCTGGGCCGGGCAGGGCCTGGTTGAGCTGTGCTAAGGCTGGACGGCTCTGGTTGAGCTGTGATGGGCAGGGTCTGATTGAACTGTACTGATGCGGGCCGGGTCTAGTTGTCTCTCCGATGGCTGAAGGGTCTATATGTTTCTTACCTTAGGCTGCCTCTGCATATGTGGCCTGGCATGGTCTGGGCTAGGGTACCCTCCTGTTGGCCACTATTTGTCCTACCCCTAAAGTACAGTCCAGTGCTGTGATTTGTATTTGTATTTGTGTTTGCCAAGGCAGCAGCTACTCTTCCTGGGTTCCAAACACATTAAAGCACTTACATTACATGTACAACAAAATATAAAACAGTACATCATATAACATTATTACACCACTACATATCTGCAATACAAAAGGTATAATACAACATTAATAATACCACCATAGAACAATATTACAATGTATGTGTATGCGTGTGTCTGTACCTTCGTGTGTGTCTCTTCACAGTCCCTGCTGTTCCATGAGGTGTATTTTTTACCTGTTTTTAAAATCTTGCATCAGTTACCTGATGTGGAATGGAGTTCCATGTAGTCATGGCTCTATGTAGTTCTGTGCGCCTCCCATAGTCTGTTCTGGACTTGGGGATTGTGAAGAGACCTCTGGTGGCATGACTTGTGGGGTATGCATGCGTGTCCGAGCTGTGTGCTAGTAGTTTAAACAGACAGCTTGTTAACACTTCTCACAAAAACAATTAGTGATGACGTCAATCTCTCTTCCGCTTTGAGCCATGAGAGATTGACATGCATATCATTAATGTTAGCTCTCCGAGTACTTTTAAGGGCCAGCAGTGCTGCCCTGTTCTGAGCCAACTGCAATTTTCCTAAGTCCTTCTTTGTGGCACCTGACCGCACTACTGAACAGTTGTCTATGTGCGACAAAACTAGGCCCTGTAGGACCTGCCTGTCACGGGTTCTGCCGAGACTGCCCTTCCTTCTGGTTCGGGCAGGCTTCGGCGTTCGTTGTCACCGGAATACTAGCTGCTGCCGATCTATGTTTCATGTTTCTATGTTCATCTGGTTGTTGTCTAGTGTTGCACACCTGTTTCCCATTATGGTATTATGTCCTTCCCTATTTAACCTGTTCGCTCCCACTGTGTGTTGTGCGTGTTTGTTACTTGTTTCGAGTGTCGTATGTGAGCGGGTTGCTCCTCCCTGTGTTGGAGGTTTTGCTTGTTTTTTTACTATACAGTAAAGTAGATTTTCATTGCATTTTTGTGTCCTGCGCTTGACTCTGGCCTACCGCATTCCACAGACATTCATGACACTGCCTTGTTGATAGTGTTGTTAAGAAGGCAGAGCAGCGCTTTATTATGGACAGACTTCTCCCCATCTTAGTTACTGTTGTATCAATATGTTTTGACCATGAGAGTTTACAATCCAGGCTTACTCCAATACGTTTAGTCACTTCAACTTGCTCAATTTCCACATTATTCATTACGAGATGTAGTTGAGGTTTAGGGTTTAGTGAATGATTTGTCCCAAATACAATGCTTTTAGTTTTGGAAATATTTAGGACTAACTTATTCCTTGCCACCTATTCTGAAACTAACTGCAGCTCTTTGTTAAGTGTTGCAGTCATTTCAGTTGCTGAAGTAGATGACGTGTATAGTGTTGAGTCATCCGCATTCATAGACACACTGGCCTTACTCAAAGCCAGTGGCATGTCGTTAGTAAAGATTGAAAAAAGTAAGGGGCCTAAACAGCTATCCTGAGGAATTCCTGATTCTGCCTGGATTATGTTGGAGAGGCTTCCATCAAAGAACACCCTCTGTGTTCTGTTAGACAAGTAAATATTTATCCACAATATAGCAGGGGGTGTAAAGCCATAACACATACGTTTCTCCAGCAGCAGACTATGATCGATATTGTCAAAAGCCGCACTGAAGTCTAACAAAACAGCCCCCACAATCTTTTTATCATCAATTTCTCTCAGCCAATCATCAGTCATTTGTGTAAGTGCTGTGCTTGTTTAATGTCCTTCCCTATAAGCGTGCTGAAAGTCTGTTGTCAATTTGTTTACTGTAAAATAGCATTGTATCTGGTCAAACACCATTTTTTCTAGAAGTTTACTAAGGGTTGGTAACAGGCTGATTGGTCGGCTATTTGATCCAGTAAAGGGGGATTTACTATTCGTGGGTAGCGGAATGACTTTTGCTTCCCTCCAGGCCTGAGGGCACACACTTTATAGTAGGCTTAAATTGAAGATATGGCAAATAGCAGTTACATCGTCCGCTATTATCCTCAGTAATTTTCCATCCAGATTGTCAGACCCCGGTAGCTTGTCATTGTTCAACAACAACAATACTTTTTTCACCTCTTCCATGCTCACTTTACGGAATTCAAAAGTACAATGCTTGTCTTTCATAATTTGGTCAGACATACTTGGATATGTAGTGTAAGCGTGTGTTGCTGGCATGTCATGCCTAAGTTTGCTTATCTTGCCAATGAAAAAGTCATTAAAGTAGTTGTCAATATCAGTGGGTTTTGTGATTAATGAGCCATCTGATTCAATGAATGATGGAGTTTGCCTTTTTTCCCAAAATGTAATTTAAGGTGCTCCAAAGCTTTTTACTATTATTCTTTCTATCATTTATTTTTGTTTCATAGTGTAGTTTCATTTTCTTTTTATTTAGTTTAGTCACATGATTTCTTAATTTGCAGTATGTTTGCCAATCGATTGGGCTGCCAGACTTATTTGCCATACCTTTTGCCTCATCCCTCTCAGCCATAACATTTTTAAATTCCTCATCAATCCAAGGGGATTTAACAGTTTTTGCAGTCATTTGGGTGGGTATAGCTGTCTGCACCGCGGCCAAAAATCGCAGCACCCCCCTCCTCAAACTACTTCCTGCAGCAATGCCTAAAACCTTCCAATCTTTTGCAGTTAGCACTTATTTATTTAGGAAAATAAAAAATATGTATTATTGACAGCGGTTTAAAGTACATAAGTAAAAATACTTTAAAGTACTACTTAAGTAGTTTTTGAGGATATCTGTAATTTACTTTACTATTTACATTTTTGACACCTTTTACTTTTACTTAACTACATTCCTAAAGAAAATAATGTACTTTTTACTCCATACATTTTCCCTGACACCCAAAAGTACTCATTACATTTTGAATGCTTAGCAGGACAAAAAAATTGTCAAATTCACGCACTTATCAAGAGAACATGCCTGGTCATCCCTACTGCCTCTGATCTGGCGGTCTCACTAAACACAAATGCTTAGTTTGTAAATTATGTCTGAGTGTTGGAGTGTGCCCCTGGCTATCCGTAAATTTCTTAAACAAGAAAATCGTGCCATCTGGTTTGTTTAATATAAGGAATTTGAAATGATTTATACTTTTACTTTTGATACTTAAGTATATTTTAGCTATTTTACTTACTTTTGATACTTAAGTAGATTTAAAACCAAATACTTTTAGACTTTTACTCAAGTAGTATTTTACTTGGTGACTTTCACTTTTACTTGAGTCATTTTTATTAAGGTATCTTTACTTTCACTCTAGTATGACAATTGGGCACTTTTTCCACCACTGATTATTGATATACATTACTTCTGTCTAGATAATTACATTTGAGTAATTTAGCAGATAATCAGAATATTTTTGCAGTGTCCATATGTACAGAATTCCTGGCTCTTTCCTACTGCTAGTAGGGCAACCATCATGCCCCTGATCTCTTTTTCTGTGTTGTCAACACAAAACCTTGTTTCAACAAATAAGACATAGGCTAACGCCTACATTAGTCCTCTATCATGCTGCAATGTTCCTCTGACCCTGAAATTCATAGGATACAATCTAGGCTATTTAAGAGGCGGTAGTGGGAAATTATGTTGGGTGGTAATGAAATATCTCTGTAAAGTCATGTGCTTTTTCAGTGATATCCTTGACTTTTATTTTGGGGAAAAAACAACAGTTAATTGGGGAAGAACTTTCCTCACTCAGAGAATACATTTCCATGTGAACTTAAATTCTGATAAATCATTAAACTACTAGTCCGAACAATTATTTCCTGACCCCAACCATCACATTAGGCCTGTAAATAACTAAGAAGGACTGTGATACTCAAGTCAGTAGTGTCTTTGCAGGCGACTACATTGCAGACGTCCAGCAAAAATGAACTAATGATTGAATGTCATTGTCATCTTCATTGCAGTCTGGCATCAGATCACAATATCATATGGATGCAGTTACTGACATGTTAAACACTTATCTAGGTATTGTGAGATTTAGTGTGCGACTGTTTTACAGTCCCCCTGGAATGCAGTCATTGTGTTGATATTGAGTCTCTCTTTGTCCACAGTGCTCTGTGCTTCCCAGCAAACAGTCCAGTCTGAGACTCAGTACGTAAAAGGCGTCGTGGGACAGTCTTTCTCTTTTCCAGAGAGGGTGATCAAGTCTGGCAATTTACTTTATGGAGACCTTGGCACTATTGCAAATGTGTACCCTAGTAAAGAAGGCAAAATCACCCTTGAGAAGAGATTTGAAAACCGCCTCCACTTGAACAATGTTACAAGATACTTCACCCTGTCAGACCTTCAGACAGACGATGCTGGGGTTTATACTGTGGAGAATACAGATGGAGGAGGAAAAAAAAAAAAGTTTGAGCTCACTGTATACAGTAAGTGTGTGTGTGTGTGTGTGTGTGTGTGTGTGTGTGTGTGTGTGTGTGTGTGTGTGTGTGTGTGTGTGTGTGTGTGTGTGTGTGTGTGTGTGTGTGCTGTTTGTTACAAAAACATTAAATATAGCTTCCAATTCCAGAATATTCATAATTTTTCTTCCAGATGTTGTTTCCAAACCTCAGGTGACGGAGTGTGACAGCAGTTCCTGTAGTGTGGTGTGTTCTGTCGACAACGAAAAAGAGGTAACATTGACCTTGTACAGGGGAGAGGAAAAACTAAACCAGACCAGCAGTCCTAACCTCACCACCGATCTATCTCTCCGTTTGGAGGTAGAGGGAAATAACTACAACTCCACCTACAGCTGTGTGTCTGCTAACCCTATCAGCAATGAGACAGTTCATGTCCCAATATGTTGCACCGAAGATGGTCATCCTAATGATGCAGGTTAGAGCAATTTTGAATTAAGCCATCCAGAAAATAGCAATTACCAAGTGAAAGTTAAGTGTAGTTGAGCTTATTCAAAACATATTTACACTAATAATTTCCTTGTGTTTTATTTATTTCAGACAGTGATGAGAGGACTCGGGGTATGCTTATTATTGCTGTAATCTGTGTTTTGGTTGCCTCAGGGCTGGTTGGACTTGCAATCTATCTAAAGAAGAGTAGAAATGGACACTCACAAGGCAGGTATTTCTCTTTTAGAGGTGTGAGGTCACTCCCCAAAGTGACTACCTTTTAATTTATTTTTAATTTCATTTTTTTTACTATCAAGGGTATTGTTTTGGAAAAGGTAGTAAATGTTTTCTTGAACACAGGATGCTGGTCAAATAAAGTGGCATATCTTCCACACTTCCTCTGCTTGGTCAGACAGTGTCATTATCTCAGACAACTTCTCTAAATGTTGAAAAAGCAGAAGGCACACACACACACACTCTCTGACAATGATTACTGGCTTATCTGACACCAAAAAGACTGCAAGCACAGAGACCGGTACCCATAGTAACAAATGAATCCTGAGTGTTTACAGAACCTGTCCTGGGGCTGAGTGTCTGTATGTCTCTGTCAGTTAGTCACACCTCACCGTAGGCCATATATTTACTTTCCTTTATTTGTCTTCATAGATTCATCTGAAAGAGTGAAAGATGATATTCAGTATGCAACGATAACTCCTAAAAAACGAACAGATAATCAGGTTAGTAAAAAAGCTACAGGCTGATAGACAATACAGAAGCTTTTGCAGCCCACATGACAACAACTGTAGGCTTTAGCTCTGTGCCAGTGGGTTAATGTGGTCTTGAGCTGCACAGACCACCTGAGTCTGATACCCGGCCTGATGTCATTGCAACCAGTTTCGCCCATATGATATGGTTGGGTTGCACAATGAGAAGCCACACAGCACATGTGGTATATAGTAATGCCTTTGATTGGAAGTGATGCAGACAATTACATTGATGGAAGTTACAATCTATCTGCAATATGAAAGCTGATCTACCCCCTAGAAAAAAAGAAAAAAGAAAGTATTTTACAGTGGACTTTTTAAGCTTGGCTTCTTGGTTCCTCCCACTAGCTTCAGGAAAGATCCTAGATGTGTTGTGTTGACAGTTGAGTTACCTACTGCAGAACAATGAGTATGGAGAAGAGCGCATCAGGCGCAAAGTTTCTAATAAAGAAGCATAAGATCCTTTCTTATTTTTGTTGCTTTCCCACCCCTTTTCTCTCCCCTCTCTCTGCCCCCTTTTCCCTGTCCCTATTTCCCTGTCCCTCTTTCCCTGTCCCTCTCCGCCCTTCCCTCCCCTACCTCCCTCCCTCTCCCTGCCTAGGAGGAGCGAACAAGTATACAAGAACTGGAGTCGCAAAGAGACAACCCTGAACTGACATCAGTTTATGATACAATCCTGTTACATCGCATGGCTGCCAGCAGAGATGTTGACACAGCATGAAGGAACAAAACGGGAAGTCAATGAGCGGCCGACATGATAAGTCACATCCTGGAGAGGACGGTATATCATAAAGAGGACGTTGAAACAAAATCTAAGTAAAAAATATATTCACCCAGAAAACCTTTTAGAGGCACAGTTGTTATGGGAGAAAACCTGTTGAGCTGATATTATCATTTCAGGCTTTCTTTGTAGGTCATTCTCACAGACCTTCTTTCAAATAGCTGTTTCGATGACATCCACTGATACGGACCAATTCAATAGCTATGCATTGAGTTAGTAGCAATTGAGTTAGTAGCAGGATCAAAATAATCCTTATTTTCAAGGGTCTTTTGTCCTATCTTTTAATCCAATTCACTAGTGTGTTTGCTATGCTACTGCTGGGCCAAACTTATTTTCTGTTTTGTTGTTTAAATGTAGGTGCCTCCCCTGTATCTTTTTATAGCTGGTCATTGTTTAGCTAGCCAGTGGATAGCAGCTGTGTACATATTATAAAAAGAGCAGGCGTTTGAGATAAAGCCACCTACTCCGTAGACGCAATGGCTGTTAGGCTACTTTAGAAACAAAAGGTCTATAGATTTATTTTTTCCTTTCACCGTGTATGTTGTATTGAAACACGTCTGAGGGTAGATCTTGATTTGTCGTTTGATCTTGAGTGACATTTTCCTCTTCTTATCGCTTTTCGCAAAATGTTGGTCTAGGCTCAATTGTAGCTCTTAATTTGCTTGTTTCGTTTAATATGATGGACCATTTATTGGTTGTCCCTATCTATGTAGCACATCCTCCCTTAAGAATACAATCACTCCCTCCTGCAGACTCATGCAGACACTGTACACTCTCCTTGTATCAGAGCATGTGCCTGCACAGATTACTGTGACCCGAAAATAACAAATCTGTCGATACCATAGTAAGTTGTTTCACTGTAGGCTATTTCATTTTTATACTACTCTATTTCAGAGTAGTTACTGAGACTGAATATGAAAATATAATTCACTTTTCACTATTTTAAAATAATCTCTTGACTTATTCAAACTGAACATCAATATATTAAGTCAAAGACTTACCCATTCATTTAATTTAAAGTCATAAAATGTGTATATTTCCTGATGTTTAACAGTCATCAATATATCAATACCCATGCTTGAAATATATACATGTTTTACATACCCTATCACAACCCAAAATATGATGGTAGATTACTCTATTCCCCATTTATGTTTTTGTTGTCAGAATACCTGTGTAAACTGTCATTCCTTGAAGCTATAGCTGTTTCTATGAGTTTAAGAGTGGCAACATTTCTCTAGAGACATTTCTCCAGAAACACAACTCCAGATTGTGGTTTTAATGAAGCCTACTTCTAGGGTCAAATAGGAGGGACCGCTGTAATTGTTTGGTGGATTCTCTATTTAGTGAGTTTAAGTGTATGTGACCTTTTGTCCTGTCACTTTGCATGCCAGGCAGCTGTACATTTCAAATTTGAAAACAATTATGACTGTAAACAGTGAATTACTCGCTTTTTATTTTTAAAATCCAAAAAAATGTCAAGCATTGTTTAGAGAACTTTTTGTCCAATCCTTTTCCCCCATCTAGTGGTTGAATGTTTTTATATTTCAGTATACTGTATACTGAACATAATTATGCACAATGTTTTGCTCTGAGACAGTGGACTGTAAATTGTGTAAGTGTAGCTTAAATCATGTGTGTGTGTGTGTGTGTGTGTGTGTGTGTGTGTGTGTGTGTGTGTGTGTGTGTGTGTGTGTGTGTTGTGGTAGAGTGTAATAATAGGTTGTGTTATGAACTGTTTTATTTTGTATGTAATTGCGTAATCGTGATTGGACCCCAGGAATAAATGTTATGTAATTTTCCACAAAGTTCAGATTGCGCATGCGCAATGTTGTAATTTGTTAAACTCCAATGTTTCGTTACAGGAAATGAGTAACATTCCTGTATAAAACGCACATTAGCTTTCAGTCAGTAGCAGCATGGACAAAGTGGTAAGTACTTTTACACTTTCAATTTGATTCCCCATCTATAGCATAGCTGCACGAAGTGACGTTTTCAACTAAAACCACGGAAGTGGGGTACAGAAGAAATTTTTCCCCGTTGAAAGCAGTTCATCCAAGCCTGAATTCAAGAGATAACGACACACATAGTTAGTTTACACTTTTTGTATTATAACTGGATTATAGGTCCCGTCTATCTACCCTGAGTGGGTGAAAACGCGCTTTGGTGATGAAATTTAACTTCCTTACGGTATAAAATACATTTGACCAAGACAAATATGATTATTCACGTTCTGAATCGTTCAGTGTGGTCTTTTTCTAACATATCATTAATATTATTATTTATTTTTTAAAGTCGGTTTTCGTAACTTCATGCATCAGATAATAAGCACCGAACTCTGTTGACAGAGCGGTGGCGCTTTCTCGCAGTAACTTTTGAGGTGTGGTGGTCCGCTACAAAGTTGTTTCCGCTGGTCGCAAAAAGCTACATTAACATGAAACCAGCTGAATTAAATGTAAAAGACATTTCACACGGATACGCTTGTTTTTGTACTAAAATATGAAAATATTACATCACGTCATGTCTCAAAATCGATATCTATATTACCTGTATATTGTTTTATGTCCTCCAGATTCGACAAGAAAGATGACGAGTTCAACAGTGAGCCTTAATTCTCGCACAGCATCCAGCCTAGCTGTCACAATGCTATTTACCAGATTTTTGGCCACTTTCTTTCTCTGGCCTCCACTGATTTAGTCACCATAATTTCGGCTATCCCGAAGGGTAAACACTTTTGAATGGATTATGATAGAGACATGGGTTTGTACCATTGGTTTTCTTAGAGGAGTATCTACACAATTAACATACTATTTTACCCATTAGTCAAAAGATGCGTTTTTGACATATATTCATGTAATAGTCCACTCCATTACACTCAAAAGTTACTTCAACTTCAACCAGTGAATGCTAGCGATGGCTAGCTATGCTAGCTATTCTATCAGTCTTTCTTAAAGAGTGCGAGCAAGCTAATAGCACACCCTGCATACACATTTATTTGTATTTTTTAGGGTTATGCAGTAGGTTGATAACGATATCACCAAAGTATGTTGTATCAGACATTTCAAATGACAATCCCAGCTAATAAGAAAACAGTCATGGTATTTAATTTAAGAGAATGAACAAGACTGGGTTCAATGGCAGATAGAGAGGTATGGCTGCTGTGAAGGAGGAATGAGGAACTATCAGAGGTCGATGTCCGTGCCGGACGTTGGTGGCGTCATCACGTTTCATTTAATAAAACCCTGCCTTTTCTCATTTGGGCAAAAGTCTGTCCTCTGTGACCCGGAAACTGATGTGGTCAAGGAGAATGTAAACTCATTAGTAAGCAAACGGAAGACGTCTTCCCCTCTTTGATACTCTCCTTTTGGAGAGGATGCACATGTGTACCCTACCCGAGTCCTTCTCGGAATAGTTTTGAAATCTGCCACACCCCATTTTAATCAGCAATTTTTTTCTCGACGGAGTAAACCATGCAAACATTTAAAAACGTTCTATGTATGAAATGTCTGAGACATCTATCTAGATTCATTTTAAATCACTTTATACATTTATTTTGGGATTCCATTTGCCTGATAACGCGCGATTGAAGAAGTCTCATTTCATACAAGCGCATTTTCGTCCACTTTCCATCTCCTCGCCGCCTCTCCTTGATTACCTTTGACCTTTGTCAAAAGCCCAGGGAGGACGGCGGAGAGAGCAAGCAGGGGTTGAGCAAATCCAATTGAGAAAGCCCCCCTTGTGTTAATGCTAGAGACTTTCTGTTTATTTGCATGGGCTGCTTCTCATTCCACTGAATCTGCTTGTATCGGCCATTCGCATATGTGGGAGATAAGTGCTTGTCAGTGCCTTTGTTTGCCAGACATGAGAGGACACCGACAAGTTACTTTTCACGAAATCGTCTATCTAGTCCGAATGGTTTGAGCTAAAAACTATCCCCCAAGGCTTAGACTCAGGTTTACAATGAAAAGGGTGCAAAGAAGTTCATGCATGGCATTTATCAGATCTTCTGTTGCATCTCCGTTTTGTCCTATTAGCTGTGAATCAGGGTTGGGCTCAATTCAGAATTTTGGAATTCAGTTCCATTCAACTCATGAGTTGAAATTCACCACACCCTTACACCCTCTATAAAATGTCGAATTTCAGTTTGAGTAACAGGAAGTAGAATTTAATTCAGAGCAATCAAAGATTGTCTATTATATTCACAAGATAGTCAAGTGAACACTCTTAACAATGGAAATGCATGTCCTCAAACATGGAAGACAGGTGGGAGGAGGCTAGATCAGGTGGGACCATTCTATCCAATGGGAGGGCAGATGCATGTGTGACCAACAGGCCATGGAGATAGATAGAGGACCCATCTTTGTATCTGTACCATTATAGAATATGTGACAGCATGGGCAGCACCAAACTTCTATTCGATCATATAAGTCTCACGTAGCAAATTAGCAATTACATTTTTTGTCGACCAAATTCGACACTTTCCTTGACCTCAATACAAAATGTTCTCACTTCTTGGGCTTATATTCTGCGGGCGGAGTAAACCTCTCGCTTCGCCTCTTCCTCTCTGGTGCAACTAAAATAAATTCCACTCAGTTATAAAACATGAGAGTTTCATTGAATCGGACAGATCACACTTCCAGATACCAAAGAATATATCACTTTTCTCTGGAAACAATGTTCATATACTCTTTTAACCTTAGCGCTTATAATAGCCAACTAATTATACTTCCACCAAATTTGTTTGGCTTCTTTTTTAAGGCTTCAGGCCAGGGTCAATTTGTGGGTTAAACTAATGTATTCTGGGAAATGTAGTATTTTCCCCATACTGAACGAAACGTAAGTGATAATTAAATATAATAACTTAGAATATTCACATGCAGGTGTTGTTTTCCTTGATCATTCATTTTAAGAGTTTGTCCTGAAAATCTATTGTTTCAACAATATATTATATGTGTGTATATAATGACATGTTTGATGTTTTATGTACAAGTATATTTGCATAGACTACACCCAATATACAGTGCCCTCCACTAATATTGTCACCCTTGGTAAATATGAGCAAAACGGGCTGTGATTTTTTTTTTTTGCTGTTTATCCTCTTGGTCTTTCATTCAAAATATTCACAAAAATTGAATCTTTAATTGAAGTAAAATGATTTTTGATAAATGTGAAATAAATATTTTTCTCCGAAACATGTGCCACAATTATTGGCATCCCTTGACATTTTTATGAGTAAAATCTAACTGAAGTATATTCCCATTCATATTTTACATTTTTAAGTTCACCTGAGTGATTAGGAACACTTAAGTGGTAAGCCATGACTTCCTGATTCACTGGGGTATAAATATTAGGTGACAGAAAGGCCAAGCTCCCGTAGTCATCCATCACTATGGGAAATACCCGAGAATACATTAATGATGTGCGACAAAAGGTTGTTGAGCTGCATAAATCAGGAAATGGCTATGAGAAAATAGCTCAATGGTTGAAAATGCCCATTTCCACTATCAGGGCAATAATTAAGAAGTTTAAAGCGACTGGAGATGTTAACAATCGGCCTGGAAATGGACGTGTGTTTATATTGACACCACGCAACGTGAGGAGGATGGTTCGAGTGGCCCAAAAATCTCCAAGGATCACAGCTGGAGAATTGCAAACGTTAGTTGGGTCTTGCGTTCAGAAAGTCTCCAAAACTACGATCAGATGCCACCTACATAACCACAAGTTGTTTGGGAGGGTTGCCATAAAAAAAGCCATTGCTGTCATCAAACAACAAAATCAAGTGCCTACAGTTTGCCAAACGTTATTGAATCTTTCAATGGGACCGGGTTCTATGGTTAGATGAGACCAAAATATAGCTTTTTGGAAACAGACACCAGAGGTGGGGTTGTCATAGACAGAAAGGTAGCCATGCAGAAAAGTTCCTCATCCTCACTGTGAAGTATGGTGGTGGATCTTTATGTTGTGGGGCTGTTTTTCTTTCAATGGCCCTGGACAACTTGTTAGGATACATGGTATCATGGACTCCATCAAGTACCAGCAGATATTAAATCAAAACCTGACTGCCTCTGCTAGGAAGCTTAAACTGGGCCATGGTGGATCTTCCAGCAGGACAATGATCCAAAGCACACCTCAAAATCAACACAAAAATAGTTCACTGACCACAGAATCAAGGTTTTGCCATGGCCATCCCAGTCCCCTGACCTAAACCCCATAGAAAACCTGTGGGATGAGCTGAAGAGGAGAGTCCACAAGCGTAGACCTTGGAATCTGAAGTATCTAGAGAGATTCTGTATGGAGGAATGGTCTCAGATCCCTTGCCATGTGTTCTCCAACCTCATTACGAATTATAGGAGAAGACTCAGAGCTGTTATCTTGGCAAAGGAAAGTTGCACAAAGTCTTGAATGAAGGAGTGCCAATAATTGTGGCACACATATATTTGAGAAAAATATTTGTTTTATGATAATAATAAAAAATTTCTTTCAATTATTTTAATTTACTTCAATGTTAGATTTTGGTTAATATTTTTGAATGAAAGACCTAGAACCTCACATTTACCAGGTGTGCCAATATTAGTGGAGGGCACTGTAGAATAGAAGAGGCATTTTTATTTTGACTGAATTCAATTATATTTCCTTTTAATTCAATTCCTTATCCTGTTTACTACTTCGATTAGAATTCAATTAAAATTCAATAATTTAATTGGAATTGATGAGGCATTCTCAGTTCAATTCTGAATTGAGCCTAACCCTGTTTCCTATGGAAGATTGACAGTATAATTTAAAACAACTGATATTCCCATTCAAGTCAGCATTCTCTGATATGTGTGTGGCCCTCCAACCATCTTTGAGGTACCATTTGAAAGTAGAAATGTCTATTGTATTCCCATTTTAGCACATTTAACAGCCAAAACATGACTCCCACCCTATATTCAAGAGCATGCTGAATTGAGCACAACCCTGCTGTGAATCTCTTCTGGGGAAAATCACAAGTGTATCCCAGTCCAACCCCACAGATTGTGACATCAGCCTGGCTCAGACTGCGATGGAGGATTCTGGCCAACAGGGGGCGACCCTGCCAGACACCGAGGGAGAACGTACAGCCCTTACTCAGAGAAGCGAGTGTAAGTACTGTATCTCCTCATGATTTTCATAAGCCTGGACTTACAGTGCATTCGGAAAGTATTCAGACCTCTTTACTTTTTCCACATTTTGTTACGTTACAGCCTTATTCTAAAATGGACAAAATAATTGTTTTCCATCATCAATCTACACACAATTCCCCATAATGACAAAGCGAAAACAAGATTTTAGACATTTTAAAAACAGAAATACCTTATTTACATAAGTATTCAGACCCTTTACTATGAGACTCAAAATTGAGATCAGGTGCATCCTGTTTCCATTGATCATCCTTGAGATGTGTCTACAACTTGACTGGAGTCCACCTGTGGTAAATTCAATTGATTGGACATGATTTGGAAAGGCACACACCTGTCTATATAAGGTCCCACAGTTGACAGTGCATGTCAGAGCAAAAACCAAGCCATGAGGTCGAAGGAATTATCGGTAGAGCTCCAAGACAAGATTGTGTTGAGACACAGATCTGGGGAAGGGTACCAAAACATGTCTGCAGCATTGAAGGTCCCCAAAGAACACAGTGGCCTCCATCATTCTTAAATGTAATTAGTTTGGAACCACCAAGACTCTTCGTAGTGCTGGCCGCCTGGCCAAACTGAGCAATCGGGGGAGAAGGGCCTTGGTCAGGGAGGTGACCAAGAGCCTGATGGTCACTCTGAAAGAGCTCCAGAGTTCCTCTGTGTAGATGGGAGAACCTTCCAGAAAGACAACCATCTCTGCAGCACTCCACCAATCAGGCCTTTATGCTAGAGTGGCCAGACGGAAGCCACTCCTCAGTAAAAGGCACATGACAGCCCGCTTGGAGCTTGCCAAAAGGCACCTACAGACTCTCAGACCATGAGAAACAACATTCTCTGGGCTGATGAAACCAAGATTGAAGTCTTTGGCCTGAATTCCAAGCATCATGTCTGGAGGAAATCTGGCACCATTCCTACAGAGAAGCATGGTGGTGGTAACATCATGCTATGGGGATGTTTTTCAGTGGCAAGGACTTGAAGACTAGTCAGGGTCGAGGGAAAGATGAACGGAGCAAAGTACAGAGAGATCCTTGATGAAAACCTGCTCCAGAGCGCTCAGGACCTCAGACTGGGCCGAAGGTTCATCTTCCAACAGGACAGTGACCCTAAGCACACAGCCAAGACAACACAGGAGTGGCTTTGTGACACGTCTCTGAATGTCCTTGAGTGGCCCAGTCAGAGCCCGGACTTGAACCCGATCGAACATCTCTGGAGAGACCTGAAAATAGCTGTGCAGTGACACTCCCCATCCAACCTGACTGAGCTTGAGAGGATCTTCAGAGAAGAATGGGAGAAACACCCCAAATACAGGTGTGCCAAGCTTGTAGCGGCATACCCAAGAAGACTCAAGACTGTAATCGCTGCAAAGGTGCTTCAACAAAGTACTGAGTAAAGGGTCTGAATACTTAGAGTATGTAAATGTGACATTAGTTTTTTTTCTTTTTTATGTGCTAAATTTCTGAAACCTGTTTTTGCTTTGTCATTATGTGGTATTGTGTGTAGATTGATCAGGGGGGAAAAAAAACAAATTAATCAATTTTAGAATAAGGCTGTAACGTAACAAAATGTGGAAAAAGTAAAGGGGTCTGAATATTTTCCGAATGCTCTGTATATACTGAATCACAATTGAAGTCGGAGGTTTACATACACTTAGGTTGGAGTCATTAAAACTCGTTTTTCAACCACTCCACAAATTTCTTGTTAACAAACTATAGTTTTGGCAAGTCGGTTAGGACATCTACTTTGTGCATGACACAAGTAATTTTTCCAACAATTGATTACAGACAGATTATTTCACTTATAATTCACTGTATCACAATTCCAGTGGGTCAGAAGTTTACATACACTAAGTTGACTGTGCCTTTAAACAGCTTGGAAAATTCCAGAAAATTATGTCATGGCTTTAGAAGCTTCTCATAGGCTAATTGACATCATTTGAGTCAATTGGAGGTGTACCTGTGGATGTATTTCAAGGCCTATCTTCAAACTCAGTGCCTCTTTGCTTGACATCATGGGAAAATCAAAAGAAATAAGCCAAGACCTCAGAAAAAATGTGTAGACCTCCACAAGTCTGGTTCATCCTTGGGAGCAATTTCCAAACAGCTGAAGGTACCACGTTCATCTGTACAAACAATAGTACGCAAGTATAAACACCATGGGACCACGCAGCCGTCATACCGCTCAGGAAGGAGACGCGTTCTGTCTCCTAGAGATTAACGTGCTTTGGTGCGAAAAGTGCAAATCAATCCCAGAACAACAGCAAAGGACCTTGTGAATATGCTGGAGGAAACAGGTACAAAAGTATCTATATCCACAGTAAAACAAGTCCTATATCGACATAACCTGAAAGGCCGCTCAACAAGGAAGAAGCCACTGCTCCAAAACTGCAGTAAAAAAAAACAGACTATGGTTTGCAACTGCACATGGGGACAAAGATCGTACTTTTTGGAGAAATGTCCTCTGGTCTGATGAAACAAAAATAGAACTGTTTGGCCATAATGACCATCGTTATGTTTGGAGGAAAAAGGGGGTTCTTGCAAGCCGAAGAACTCCATCCCAACCGTGAAGCACGGGGGTGGCAGCATCATGCTGTTGGGGTGCTTTGCTGCAGGGGGGACTGGTGCACTTCACAAAATAGATGGCATCATGAGGAAGGAAAATGATGTGGATATATTGAAGCAACATCTCAAGACATAAGTCAAGAAGAAAGCTTGGTCGCAAATGGGTCTTCCAAATGCACAATGACCTCATGCATACTTCCAAAGCAAAATAGCTTAAGGACAACAAAGTCAAGGTATTGGAGTGGCCATCACAAAGCCCTGACCTCAATCCTATAGAAAATCTGTGGGCAGAACTGAAAAAGCGTGTGTGAGCAAGGAGGCCTACAAACCTGACTCAGTTACACCAGCTCTGTCAGGAGAAATGGGCCAAAATTCACCCAACTTTTTATGGGAAGCTTGTGGAAGGCTACCCGAAACGTTTGACCTAAGTTAAACAATTTAAAGGCAATGCTACCAAATACTAATTGAGTGTATGGAAACTTCTGACCCACTGGGAATGTGATGAAAGAAATAAAAGCTGAAATAAATCATTCTCTCTACTATTATTGTGACATTTCACATTCTTAAAATAAAGTGGTGATCCTAACTGACCTAAGACAGGGAATTTTTACTAGGATTAAATGTCAGGAATTGTGAAAAACTGAGTTTAAGTGTATTTCTGATAGGCTAATTGACGTCATTTGAGTCAATTGGAGGTGTACCTGCGTATGTAAACTTCCGACTTCAACTGTTGACATTGCTTCAGTAGCTCATCTCGCTGTGCACACAACATTTAGAGCTAAGTTCACTAGAATAGATTTAGTTTCATTCAGAATGTTTCTCTCTTATAGGCATACATACATAAGCATACATGCAAAAAGCCTAAACAATTTAATCTGAATTCCCTGTCTCTCTCTCTCTCTCTCTCTCTCTCTCTCTCTCTCTCTCTCTCTCTCTCTCTCTCTCTCTCTCTCTCTCTCTCTCTCTCTCTCTCTCTCTCTCTCTCTCTCTCTCTCTCTCTCTCTCTCTCTCTCTCTCTCTCTCTATCTCTGTGTGTGTGTCCCAGCAGTAAGAGGAGTCAGAGATAAGCTCCAATCAGAGCTAAGAGGGAGGTGCGCGTCATTGTGTGGTGGAACCCCATCAGGACAAGAAGTGCGGAGCCACTGCCTCACACACGCCTACGTGGAACTCCTCATCACCGAGGGCAATGTCCAATGGCACGACGATAGGCATGCTGCTGTGCGACTCGTAAGGCCACCATCAGATATGCCCACTGCCAATGAGGAAGTAGCAATCAAGCTTGACGACATCTTCAAACCGCCGCTATCTCCGGATCGGCCTCAAGTAAAAACCGTCCTGACAAAGGGACCCGCGGGCTCAGGGAAGACGGCGAGTGTCCAGAAGTTTATTTTGAACTGGGCAGAGGACAGAGCCAATCAGGACGTCGACTTCATGTTTGTCTTTCCCTTCAGTGAACTCAATTGGCTGATAGACCGGCGCTTCAGTCTGAGTGGCCTCATCAGCCACTTCCACTCATCCATGACATCAGTGAGCGAGACCCCCAGTTTGGACCTGAGTCGGTCGAAGATGGTCTTCATCTTGGATGGTTTGGACCAATTCAACTTCCATGTGGACTTTAATAGCTTATCGGTGGAGTCTGACATCAATAAGGAGATGCCTTTGCCCGTCCTCCTAGCAAACCTCATGTGGTGTCAGCTGCTTCTTCCCTCCGCCTACGTCTGGGTGATCACCAGGCCTGCGGCCGCCAGTTTCATCCCCATCAACTTCCTCCCCCAACAACGATGCTTGACGGAGATACGGGGGTTTGACGACCCCCAGAAGAGGGAGTTCTTTAGAAAGAGGTTTGGCGATCAGAGTCTGGTGCACAAAGCTATCGCCCTAGTCATGAAAGCTATTGCCCTAGAGTCATCACGGAACCTCTGCGTCCTGTGCCAGACACCGTTGTGCTGTGAGATGTTGGCGGCCATTTTAGAAAACACTGAGGAGGGAGAGCGTGTTGAGATAGACACTCTGACGCAACTATACACTCATTTTTTGCTTGTTCAGATCGGTTTAAAGAACGATCTAAATGGTGAACACTCAGAATCAATCAGAGAGGTTGTTCGTAAGCTAGGGAAGCTGGCTTTTCTACAACTGGAGAGAGGAAGTATCATATTCAGCAAGAGCGATGTGAAGGAACACGGAATCGACATCTCCAAAAGTTCCACATTCCACAGGTTGTGTAGCCCGCTCATCGCAGGGTGTGAGATGTACCTGGAGGAAATGTACCGCTTTACGTACACGGGTATTCAAGACTACCTAGCTGCTCTGCACGTGTTTCTCACCTACACAAACAAAAGGAGAAACCTACTACTCCACCGTACTACACTCTTTGGTCGATTGAAAGGGACATTCAGGAGAGCAACCCTTTTAGACCTCCACAGATGCTCCGTGGACAGGGTTTTACAAAATACGCACGGAACTTATGACCTCTTCCTGTGCTTCCTCCTTGGCCTCTCAACAACACCCAACCATACTCTCTTAGATCTAGCATGTCTAGGGAAAAGTCTAAAGGTCACAGGCTCAGAGGGGATCACGGAGATCACGGCGGAGTACATCAAGCAGGCAATCAAGGCTGAGCCTTACCCTCAGACCACCCTGGCGCTTTTCCGCGGTCTGCGGGAGCTGGGGGATGCCTCGCTGGGCAGTGAGGTCCGATGCTACCTGGCCTCCGAGTCCCGGTGGGGGTTCCTGCTGGAGCCCGACCAATGCTGGGAGCTGGCGGACATGCTTTGGTCAGGAGGGGAGTTGGAGAGGGAAGTGTTTAGGGAGATGGAACGTTTGAGTTGGACGCGCCGGATGAGCATGTGGGGCTTTTGGAGGATGCAGACCGTACTGGGAGACAGACACTGGCAGGTCTACTAGAAAGATATCACTGCTGTATGAATGGTCTTCTAGAGAGACATCAGCACGGACTGTACTGCCACATCTACCAAATTGCCACTGCAGAGACTTTAGAGTTTAGAGAGATGTATAGGTGCATTAGGAAGGTAGGTTTGAGTGTTTTATATGTAGAGAGAGAAAAAAAGGGATGATTGCAATCCATGTTTATGGTTCTGAGTAGAGGGTAGTAGTGTCTACAGAAAAATATTGAAATTAATCGATTCTTCAAACAAACAAACTTTATTTGCTTTGTACAAACTGACTTGTCATTCACACGGCAGAAGTCATAGCGCAGTTGAGGTTGGTCATAGTGCCAATGGACTCCAGGTAGAAGTGCCACTTCAGGGCACCTCCCCATTTGTTAGGTACCCTCTTTACCGCCACCACCCTGAACAGCTCGTAGGGTGGCACCAGCACATTGAGGCCTGAAGAGGAGCGACAGTGGCGCGAGTGCGAGCGGGGCAGCAGGTGCCCGTGGCACGTCCGGATGGTCAGGTCAAAGCTGGAGCTGTACCGCCGCGTGGATGCCAGGACGAAATGCCCGGTGCGCACCTGATCCCCCACCTCCCCTCGCAAGTTGTCCCTGCGCGCGCTGTCAGCATACACCAGTAGGCAGCCCTTCCCATCCTGCCCCGACTCTGCCTCCACCTCATCCTGCCCCCTCAGGAGCCGCAGGGCGTCGGTCAGCAGGAAGTGGAGGGACTTAAACAGGAAGTACCGGCAGTAGACTTTGGCGTTGGGGCCCAGGGATCTGGCATCCACATCGAAGATCAAAGGGAAGGTGCGGTTGTATGTGTTTGTGTAGAGGGTCAGCGCTGTGACATGGAGGTCGGTGAGGTTCGCCACGGTCATATTGCAGCGTTCAGCTTGCGACCAGGCAGTGGAGAAAGAGGGGGTGGCCTGGCGTTCCCTGGTCAGCAGGTCGCCCGCGGTGATGTTCCCCATCATCTCCTCCCTGCACGTCGGGTAGCGGTCGTCCACCGAGCTCGGTTCTATGTTCAACCGCTCCTCGTCACACTGGCACTGACACTGCCGAGGACAGCTATACAACATTAGAATTATTATGGCACTGCCGAGGACAGCTATACAATGTTAGAACATTCTGGCACTGCTGAGGAAAGTTATACAGTGTTAGAATCATTCTGGCACTGCCGAGGACAGCTATACAATGTTAGAATCATTATGGCACTGCTGAGGACAGCTATACAGCATTATAATCATTCTGGCACTGCTGAGGAAAGCTATACAGTGTTACAATCATTCTGGCACTGCCGAGGACAGCTATACAATGTTAGAATCATTCTGGCACTGCTGAGGAAAGCTATACAGTGTTAGAATCATTCTGGCACTGCCGAGGACAGCTATACAATGTTAGAATCATTATGGCACTGCTGAGGACAGCTATACAGCATTATAATCATTCTGGCACTGCTGAGGAAAGCTATACAGTGTTACAATCATTCTGGCACTGCCGAGGACAGCTATACAATGTTAGAATCATTCTTGCACTGCTGAAGACAGCTGTACAGTGTTAGAATATATATACTGTAAATGGTTACATATATAAATATAAAACTCTGGCATCCTGTAAATTCTGTCACCAATATATTCAAATAATATGTACAACTGGGGTCACCCACCTCTGCACTGTTGACTGTGGTGAGCATTGTTGCCAAGAGCAACAGGTCTCCTGTCAAGTATTTCATAATTAATGCAGGTTGACAGCAAAACAACCTGTTGACAGAGTGTTGAAAAATAATCACTGATTTCCTAATAGTGGTATTTTTACAATGAAGCAATATGACTGATGCATCTTGGTCAGTCAGTAATAACTGCTAGAACATGAGGTTGATCACCTAATGTGGAATTGAAACACAAACTAATGTGCATATAATTCAGTTGACTTTCAAATTGACTTTAAAACAGATCATTGAAAAATATTATTATCCATTTGTGTGTGTGTGCCAGCAAATGTGTGTCCTTACCGGATCTCTGTCCTCTCTTTGTCCAGTCCCAGTCCCAGATTGTTTTAGCTGACAGTTTAGGTCTATCCTGTTAAGTCAGGCTCTGAGACAAATGGCTTCACAAAAATCACTGTAAAATAAATGAATGATCTGAACTTGTGCTGGTTCGAACGTTAGTGTAGACTACCCACAGATACAAACTCTCTCTAGAAGCCAACTTCCTTCACTGGGTGTATCTCAATAGGTCATCAGTGGCTTCCTCTCCTCTGCTTCAAATGCACTGATCTGAAACATGGGATAGGTGAAAGTAATATTGTGGATGTATTTGCTTTCAGCAGTCCTGTTTTTTACCTATGTCAATTCAGATGAAGGAAAGCAGACTGTTTAGTTTCAACTACTGTTTGACCCAGCGTGCACTGACCCTCATCTCTACACCCACACATGAATTGGCCAACATTACCCACACTCACTCTCTCCCAATCCTTGTGAGTTGGTTTCCCAAAGGCCAGAAAAAATATATATTGTACATGCCATAACTTAATTAGCAAAATGTTTAAATCGTCGTGTGTATTTTATATGGTGACAGAGTACAAACAGTACCAGTCAAAAGTTTGAACACACCTACTCATTCAAGTTTTTTTTTTTTTTTTTTTTTATGTTTACATTGTAAAATAATAGTGAAGACATCAGAGCTATGAAATAACACATATGGAATCATGTAGTAACCAAAAAAGTGTTAAACAAATCAAAATATATTTTATATTTGAGATTCTTCAAATAACCACCCTTTGCCTTGATGACAGCTGTGCACACTCTTGGCATTCTCTCAAGCAGCTTCATGAGGTAGTAACCTGGAATGCATTTCAGTTACCAGGTGTGCCTTCTTAAAAGTTAATTTGTGGAATTTCTTTCCTTCTTAATGCATTTGAGCCAATCAATTGTGTTGTTCATAATGTTTTGTACACTCAGTGTATGTGTTTAATATTATCATATTAACTAAATTATTGTTTAAAGATTGTGCATTTGACTTGTACATACTACATTAGCTATAATATTACAATTGCACTACTAATTGCCATTCTATTACATCAATAACACCAAAATCAAATGGACTAATTTTGATTATTAAGATATTATATCAATTAGATTTTTGTCAAGAATCTAGGCTAAAGCTATTGCTAACTCAAAAGGACAAAAGGACATAGTGAAAGGATTCTCTCATATTCTCTCATACCCGTTGATTAGTCTGTGAGCAAGGCTTGTCACTCCATGACTGAATACATCCCAAGTAGGGTGAAGTATTGAAACTGTTAAAGACCACACAATCCTCACTACCCAGATGATTATTTGGCTGTCCTTGTCTCCAGAACCTAAGAACCAACAAGTTTAGAGGGACATTATATTAAGTATTCAGCATTTAGTACAAGAACCAAGTATCTACAAGATCCATCTGTATTTTACTCACTGTGTTGCAGTTAGAGTTGTTCAATTTACCCATTTCCAGGTCCCTTCCTTCACTGACTCAGTCAGACTACTCCAGAACTTCCGACTATTAGCCAATTTATTCAGAAACACCTGGGGAAAACATAGTTAGTATGTTTATTATCTCTGTCTGTCTGTATCTGTCTCTCTACCTTTCTTTCACCTTCTCTCTCACCTGTTTGTCTCTACTGTTTATGATCACAAGGTCCGCTCCTCTATTATTACATTATGCTCTTCTCTGACTCCAGGTTTTTTTCTCATAAGAGAGGTAATAACAGCTAGACTTGAATCTCCTCCAACTGACAGGACATTATCCTGCAGAAGGAGAGCATATCGGATAATACAGTCATATAACTTCAATATATCTTCAATCAAGGTGTTAAAATGGGTCTGTAACTGGTCTCTGTCTTTATTCAAGGCGTTGAAAGAAGTCTCCAGCTGGTCTCTCTCCTTAGTCAGGTTTTCGTAACTAGTCTGAAGTTCTTCCTTCTCTGAAGTATGGTTGATTGTAGTCATTGTAATCTGTGATGGAACAGAGAACAAATGTATCATTTTATGTTTTGTTACACACACACACACACCCTACCACCTGTGATTGTTGAATATTCACAGTGTACAGATAGACTTATGACTGCGGTCAGCAAGAGAACACACAGCAGTCCTAGAGAAACTGAGGCCAGTCTGTAAGGCTGACAGTTCTGATTCCCAAGTTTCAGTCCTGCACGTGTAGAGAAGCAAATGTAACATACACCTGACTTGGTCCTACTGTATCTATCTTAGTCTTTCCAGCTGACCAGTTTCTCCCTTATAAACCAATGCTGTTCTGATACCAAGATGAACTGATGCTGTGGTCTTCAGCCACACACAGACAGAAAGTAACACCAATTCTGTCCTCCTCTACTACTATTTCCATGAAATAATTTTGTTCCAATTTAAAAGGAATTAGGTTTGTGTGAAATGTGTCATTACGACATAGAAAGACAATGTATGATGATATTGAACATGATTATGATTGATTTGTTGATTTAAGAAATATTGCAGCGTTTGCAGCGTTTCATACATACTTATAACAGGTGATAATATTATACATGCCTTTAGTATTAGCAGTATGTGTCACGACTCCCTCCGAAGCTGCCTCCTCTCCTTGTTCGGGCAGGCTTCGGCGGTCGTCGTCACCGGCCTTCTAGCCACTGCTGCTCCTCATCTCATCATTCCATTTGTTTTGTCTTGTTTATTACACACACCTGGTTCATATCCCCTCATCAGTACCTGTAAAATTGTTCCCTCTGCCCCCTTGTCTTTGTGTGTGATTGTTTATTGTGGAGGATAGTCAAGCTCGGTGGAGCTTCGTGTATTTTGTATCGGCAGGATATTTTCCTGTGTGCCTTGTATTTTCCAGTGCGCATGTTTTGCGCATTGGAGCGTTTTTTGACGCCTTGCTGCGTAACCCTCCTGCACCTGACTCCTTCAACATCACCGCATCACAGTATGTTAGTGTTAGCAATATGTCCCCTCCATTTCCCCTCCATTTGTAATACATCTTTAATTTGAGTACACATATATTTCAATTTCTGTGCAACAGCAATGTGTTTCACTTTCTCAGTGCAATGTGTTGACGTCTGTGTTGATAAATGTCCCTATGTCCTGATCACTGTTTTTATAATGTCTGATGTATTTATGTTGTCAGTTTTGTATAGAATATTTCCATGATTAGATGTTCACCTGCCCAGGGACTACAGATGGAAAGTAGCAATTAACTAAATATGGTGTGACGTATCATTTCTCGGTTCCTCTCAGACTTATGGTTTTTTTTGTGCATTGTCCTGCAAAGTAAACTTAATGAATAAATTAAGATGTGTGTAAGAATCTGTAAACACACTTACTTGTTCCAGCCTGTGGACTCTGGTGTAAAGTCTCATAACCTGCAGCCAGATCACCATAGCCTTTAACACAGACCTCCTCTACATTGGCATAGATGTCCTCTTCTGTCTCCATATCTCAATGATAACAACTGGTGTATAATGTATACTGTGTAACTCTATAGTCTCTGTCTCTCTCTCCCTGTTTGTCTCCTGTCTCACTGATGCTCTGAGAATGAATTCAGTCCACAGTCCAAATTGAAATGAGGTGACAAACGTGTGTATGCACTCTATGTATGAGAGAGAGAGAGAGAGAGAGAGAGAGAGAGAGAGCATTATTTTCCCCAATATTCATGTAAAGAAACATAATTGTATTTTGTTCAATTGTGGTGAATAAAATACTGGACAATTTCTATATTGTATTCAAAATAGCCACACAAATAGATTGGCTCAAGCCTGGGATCCATAGGGAAAATGGTCAAGAATGGTCAGTGGCTAAGTCGCTGACCAAGCTCTGGTTCACATAATTATAGTTATTGATAGAATATCGTAATTTGATTAAGTGACATTATTATATAAAAAATATTGAGCATGAGTTTTTTCTATTTTGACAACACAACGCAGATTTCTAAAAAAGCACATGAAAAAGCTAAAATTATCAATACTTTTGTCAGTGTGCACGATACAATAAATTCAAAGATGGCTGATCTCTTAGCTTCCAAAATGTTTATTTGTAAAATCATTCCATCTGACAAAGAAATGATCAGTTTAAAGCAGCTGTCTTGTTCACAGTTGAAGCCACTGTTGGATGGTTAGATTATGACTGAACCTACATGTCTCATCAGCTTTCAGCTTACTTGCATTCTCATATTACAACGCAATCAATTCTCTTAAGCAATCTTAAGTAATTCTACCTAATACTGTAATGTTCTGCACTATGACCTTCTATATGCCTTTCTAGGCAGTAGAGGGAGCATGTTAGTCATAGTTAACTGGAATGTTTTGCAAAGAGTTTTATTAATTTATTCTGCAATTGTAGCGGGTGATGTTGGACGGCGTCAGACGCAGGAGAGGAAATCACGGAATAAATGGTTTAATCAATAAACAGAGGTACGCAGCAATGCGTAATACACACCAGTGCGGACAAACGGCGCACTTGGGAAATAAAGGCAGACGGGTGAATAACCCAGCAATACACAATAGAATCAAGATCCACCGAGCTATAATCTCCTCTACAATAAACAATGACACACAAAGACCAGGGGGCAGAGGGAACACATGTACAGGTACTGATGAGGGGATATGAACCAGGTGTGTGTAATAAACAAGACAAAACAAATGGAATGAAGATATGAGGAGCGGCAGTGGCTAGAAGGCCGGTGACGACGAACGCCGAAGCCTGCCCGAACAAGGAGAGGAGGCAGCTTCGGAGGAGGTCGTGACAGCAATATGTGCTACTACTGAAATGCAGGAAGGATTAACCTTAATGTAAGAGCAAATCTAAACGCAATTGCAAATTCAAAAGGGTATTCAGATTATCCAAAACACATGCCAAAACAGCCGACTTGAAGAATTAACGTCTGACGTAGATTCAATTTTAACTTTCATTAATTTTAATCGTTAGCTAATTAGTGGGCCTTTTTTACATGTGTTACGGGTCATCCGTTTTCCTGGCAGGCCTTGTCAGCATCAACTTGTAGGAGATGCACTGCTTAGTTTTTGGAATTCAGTATTTCTCCTGTGGGCAGATGCCATCATGATGTGTAGGCCTATTAGGAGGACACTTTAGGTGTGTAGTTGCATACCCAATGGATAAGCAATGAGCAAGGCTGGTCATTCCATGATTGTATATTTCCCAGGTTATCGCTGAAGCTGTTGAAGACTGCACAGTTCTCATCCCCTGGGCATTATTTGTCTCTCCTTCTCTCCAGAATCTAAGAACCAACCAGTTCAGTTAACAGTCAACCCAGGAGGAAAAACTAGTGATCATTGGTCACTGTGCCTGCTGCATTGTAATTGATATGTTACTCTGCATTTCACTCACTGTGTTGTGGTTGGTGTTGTTCCATCCACCCATTTCCAGATCCCTTCCTTCTCTGAGTCAGTCAGACCAATCCAGAA